>NW_010550982.1:816-51311 GCF_000687285.1 Phaethon lepturus | reverse complement strand
CTTTCCCTTTCCTCTTTCTCACCCTCCCAAAACTACCTTCCAGTATATTTCTCCCTCTGTTTCACACAGTCTCTTACCTTCTTCTCACATTTTTCTGCCCTGAGTTATCTGTAATCTGTACATAGCAATCAGCGGAGACAACACATAATTGCTCACATCAATGAAGAAGTAGGAAAAAATCCTCCTTTTTGTCCATTTGAGTAGCCAGCCAAATACAGATGCTTCGCTGGCTGCTGCTGCTGTTCTTTAGCCTTAACTTCTCTGCATATGCTACATGCAACGGCAGTGAAGGAGCCTCGTTCTTCTGTCTGGCTGACTAAATTGCATCAGCAGTTATGCCATCTCACAGCAGTGGGCTCCAGAAACACTCCTTTTTGTGCGTGAGCCGGGGGTGCCTGTGGGTAGGCTGGAGTTGTAGGAAAAAAGTAAACTATGTAAGAGAAGGAGAGCAGTAGTTAACGTACTATCACCTCCTCTGGGAAACATACCTAAAAGCCAGGCAGAGGCTGTGATTCACAGAGGATGTGAATACCTTTTTTCTGTGTGATTCACTAGGGTGCCTGTGGGTAGGCTGGAGTTGTAGGAAAAAAGTAAACTATGTAAGAGAAGGAGAGCAGTAGTTAACGTACTATCACCTCCTCTGGGAAACATACCTAAAAGCCAGGCAATTCAGAGGATGTGAATACCTTTTTTCTGTGCGATTCACTAGTGAAATTATCCTTAAATAGGGTTGTTTTAAAGCAGAGCCTTCATTCTTAAGGGTCTGAGACTTTAAGGTCCCTAGCACCTGGGATGCACTGGCATCTTCAGACCTCATTTTACTTCACAGCAACGAAGGCTCCAGAAACTCACACAGACTATCAAGCCTGAAGTATCAGTCCTAAAGCAAAAAAAGTATAATCCTTCTTTCTGCAGACAAAACCGAAACACAATCGTAAAGCAATGAAATGCCTCGATTGCCGTTCTAGACACAATGTGCTTTGCAAGCCCCAGCCTCACCATATCCTTCCTGAGGCCCTGCTTCCTTCCAGACATCGGTGCTGGTTCGCAGGCGCCCAACCCCAGCTCTCAGCCTACGACTTGCTGAGTTCTCATGTCACCAAAACTTTGTTTTGTAATCCACCCGTTCCCAAACTTTCCAAAGGCTGCCTTGATCTCTTCCAAGGCCACGAAAGACGGTGCAGCAGGGGTGAACAGGAAAAGCAGAGCCTGTTTGGAAATTAAAAAAAAAAAAAAAAGAAAGAAAAAAAAGAAAGAAATCGAACAAAACTCTTGATTCCTTCCTTGCTCTACATGAATCCATATAAGCAAACAAGATTAAGGAAGGCCATCCCTCAGATGGAATGTACTATTGTTCCTAAAAGTTTCATTAAAATGTATACGTATATCTAAAATCCTAACATATAAGTAAGAATTTTCTTTTTCAAGGTTTCCTTGTCTTCCACATAAGTTCACTGAAAGAAAAAAATCCTGCAAAAAACTTTTGTCTTCTCACTCACAGTGAGGAACTAATTGAGTAGTTTTCCAGAATAACTTAATCAAGGAAAAAAGGATTGCAAGGATGCTTGAAAAATAAAACATCAGACAATCTAGAACATCATTAACTCTAGTTATATTTCTTAGAAATTCATTCTTATGCACTTTCTTCAGTACCTTCCCAGATAGCGGGAAGATTTTGACTGTAGCCTCCTCCTGTCTCAGTTCCATTTTCTTTCAATAAATGTGTTTACTGTGAGAAAACAGAATAGAAGTATTTGATTCAGATGACAAACCTGGAGGGAAGATGTAGAGGAGCAGGAAAGCAGTGAAAAGCAGGCAGAATAAGGAGCTTTGTGAATAAAAGGAAAAGGTAAAGGGATACAAGAAAGTAAAATACAAAAGGGAAGAAAGGAGAAATGGTGAAAAGTCATATCAAATAGTAGAGAATATTTTTTGATAACAACCTAACTTTCAGCTTTAAAGGACAACGTCTAAATGTTGCATTAACTGGTGGTTGGAGCTGTATTCTGTCTGTATAAATAAAACTGTCATAAGCACAGGTACCTCTGTAGCCACTATTTTTTTCATTGTCTGATCTGTTTCTTTTTGTCTGTCACAGAGATGTAATATTCTCTGTTGGATGAAGCACTCTGAATTTTTGTAAATTCTTATGTAGTCTTATTGCAAGTAATGTGAGTGTTACATATACCTGCAGATATTTAATCCTAATTTTCTTTCTATCAGCATTCAAACTGCGCAATCCTCATTTTTTCGCAAAAGTGAACAACGTTCCACAAAAGCAAGTGTCTGTTTCTTCCATCACTTCACTTTACCAGCAGGTTATTGCCAGAATCTTCAGTCCTCTATCCTCTTTTGTTTGAAGGAAATGAAAAATTACTGATACGATTGCTAAGAATTCTTCTCCTTTAGCAACCTTTGAGGCTTCTTGAAGTTGTTCATTAGCTGTGAGGTATCCAGTGAAAGCAAGTCATTATGGAGGATGTACACCACCATCCGTGGCTCTCCAATTTCTGAATTAGGAGTCTATATGATATCAATATCAAGCCTCATTAAAATATTATTGCTCATTCTTTAAATAGTCTTCAGCAAAGATCATCTCTCTGTCTTAGGTGAATGTGGATACATTTGGTTCTTTTATTTTCAAAATTGAGTAGTTTTCCACAAAATATATATCGTCACCTCAGAAGGCATCATTCAGTTTCTATACTGAGGGCCTGGTAACCACTGAAAACTTCCAACAGCATGGATCCAACCTCTCTGGATATCTTTTTCCTTCATAGTCACAGCTTGCTCCTCCTCAATACTCTCTGATTACTTTTCCATGGGGTTCCATGGTGCTCCTCCTTGAATCTGAGCTGGTAAAATTTCTTAAATCTGGTTGTCCAAGAATTAATTTTATTCTTTTTTTTTGCATCTGAAAGTTCATAGGAAATCTTAAAAATAAAATTGCCAACTTTTTTTGTGAAATTCCCTACAAGAGGAATATTTATGGTCCTCATCTTACAGTTAGAAAACAGAAAAAAGAAAATGAATGCCATAAGCCCAAAGTCAAACATGGGAAAACTGTGGTTGCATGTGGAATTGTACCAGGAAGTCTTGGGCAGCTTCCCCTCCTCCCCATCCTCTTAGGTCAGGCTTACAACTGAAGATTGTGGCAACGTACTTAACGGGCACTGAAAAGTGTTCTCTGTGCCAAAGAATGGAAGACATCAGAAATTTGTGGTTTAGAGGTGCGAGATCTGCAAGCACTTAGAAGTAGAACGAAACAGGAGGGGGAGCTCTCAGTACACCGGCCAACGACGAAAGCACATTCCGGTGCAGCACCATTTCCCAAGCCAGGAAAGGAGGATCAGCTCTCCCTCGGCTTTCAGCTGGGAAAAAGGAACAATTTTCTCACCTGCAGAGTCTGACCTTCGGCATTTACCGGCACAATAGTTTTCTTAAAATTACAGCTTCCCTTCATCAAAAGTCTTCTTGATCACTGGTAATATGTGGTACCTTGTTTGTTGGATTACGCAGCGCTAATTATATTCTCACCTTTGCTTTTTTGAAAAAATATATAAAATCTAACTTGGTTCAGCGAGCAACTATAGCAAACAGCTAGGGAAGGAGCAAAGACAACATCAGTAACAAGTCAGAGATTCAAGAAGTGTTGTGCGCAACTGATTTCTGCCTCATTTCCTCTCCTAGTTGGGTCTTCACATTTGCAGCTCAGCACCACAACCTTCTCCTGCCTGTGGCCCTATATGCCAAATGCAAATCATGCCATGGTCTGTGATCTACCAATGACAAGATCACTACTAGAAATCACATTTCCTCTTTGCAGCTCTTTCCTCATTTATTGCAAGGTGCTGCACTTGCTCACCTTGAAATCACGTAGAGACACTTGGGATGTCTGAAAAGGAAACAGCTAATTATAGAGTAGCTACACATGCAAGTAACAGGGCGAAGAAGTTAATTTTATAAGCAAAAACAAAATTCCATTGAAATCAGGTAGTCAGGAATTATTCATCCAGCCATTGCTGCCTAGCAATTTTACAGCAGGTAACGAGAAGAACATGCAAAAGGATTGAAACGAAGGTTCAGTAGACATAGGACAGGTTAGACACAGAAGGTAGACTTCATATATTTTGAATCATCACCCATCATAAATTTGTAATAACCCAGGATGATTGCTAGAGTAATAACCCTAGGCAAGACATGTATGACCCAGAAAAAAAATCTTAAATGGTTCTAAAATTACCTAATTTTACTCATGTGGTAATTCTGCAAGTATTATACCTTCAAAAGATAAAACAATGGGACATTTTCTACCCTTTTGTTATGAGTTGGATCCAGCCCACTGAACACTGTAAAATCAATAATTGTAGGTAAGCTACAATAAAAAGAAATGCTAAGAGAAAGATTAAGAATAAAAAACAATACTTGAGACCAATCAACACTGTATGTTGATTATTAAATACTTACCAGCTGCTCATGATTGGTCTCTGAAGATAGAAAAGACAGCTGAATTAAGTCAAATGATAATAGAAGTAAGAAATCTGAATAGATGGAAAAAAGAGTTTCTAGGATGGTCCAGAGAATAGAAAGAAGATTTAGATGAAGCTTGCTTAATTTAGCAAACCAGATGCTGAGAAACGAGTATACACTAGAGAAGACGAAGAGCTAGTAAAGCTGAAAAATCAAAGTTCATCCAAGAATGATCAAAAAACAAAAAAAAATAGTCTTGGGTAAGATTAGACTGGAAAATCAGAAGAAGTTTTCTAATTGCCAGAGAAGTAAGATAGCAGCTTAACTACTTTTAACATCAAACTGGCTAAGTTTCTAAAAAGAATTACATGATGTGGTTGCCAGCAACAGCAGAGAGTTGTTACACAGGAGGCCATAGCTTCTCCCCATTAGACAGGATGTCCTTTACTAATCTCACATCTTTATGAAACAGAGGCCTCTCAACACTGGCTGGTATTCCACAAACAGAAAAATTTGTCAAATGTGCTTTTGAAGTAAATTATCCAATGCAAATTATTCACTGGTTTTATCATTCTATAACTCATATAGTGAATGAAAGTCATCTAATCTTAATAAATTCTCTTAGTAGGACTAAATTAAAGATTTGTGGTTAAGCACTCAAATGACACACATCAGATTCTCAAAGGACGCTGGCTACTATTACTTCCCTGACATCAGGATTCAGTGGGGGTTTTTTGGTTTTTTGGGACACATATTTTTCCAGCAAGGATTTATGTAAAACTTCTAAAATTAAAATGTACTTCAGAAGTAAGAACTGCTGGGTTCAAAACCTGTGTGTTTTGATACGTTCTCAAGGAACTCCACTGACCTAGCACCCAGCCTCTCTGATGAGAGCTCTGTATATATGATGAAAGATAGATAGATAGATAGATAGATAGATAGATAGATAGATAGATAGATAGATAGATAAAGTTATAGGAAAAGTCTAAGTTGGATGTCAAAGTTGCAGATAAACAAACACAACAGTCTTATTTATCAGTGGAAATGAAGGAGTGAGCATCAATAATGGAACACATTAAATGTTGTGGCAAAAGCAGAGACTACACTAAACCAACTTGGAAACAACTGCAAACAGATATAAAAAATGAGAAACAGAAGCTCTACATTCTGATGTAAAGGAAGGATCTAGAAGGTTGCTTTGAAAAATGCTTAACAACCCAACAAAGAATATCCAAATGTATGCAAAAAGAATTTGCAGTTGGCTGATAATTAGAGAAAAGGCAAAGGTATTACAAAGCAGATTGATCGTAAAAATTTCAGCTTTGAGATGGAAAAACAGAATGCTGTTAGTAATACAAGAAAGCAAAATCTCTTCCACAACAGATGAATTCCATTTTCTACCCCAGCTTTCAAATATTTTGACCAAAAAATGCATACATAAGATGGTTTTGTTTTCAACCAAATTTTGTGTCAACCACAAATGAAAAAAAAAAAAAAAGTACTTACTTTCAGTCTATGAATCTGATGCATCACTTTTGAATGGAATTGATAGCAGAATGGAGCAGGATAAACTGGGATCAGAGGAGAATGCAGAAGAGTAATGAAGCATTTGTTTGTCATCATACCTGGGGATTTGTCATAGCTTCCTCTGAATGTGCTAAATAGGGGATTGAACTACAAGTTTTGAGGTGGAGGTGTTGGAGTTCAATGTTTAGCTGTACTTAATTGACAGAAGAACTTTCAAGGGAAAGTTTTATTTTACTCACTTGTAATTGTGCCTCATTTTCTTTCTGATTTGGATCTGGTTTACTCATTGTGGCATGCAGGTACGAAATCACCGGTTTAGTCATGCTGTTGATGACAATGACATGGCTTTTTGTTTCATTTACTCCTATCACCAGCAACATGCTTGCTGCCAACACTGTTCCTGTATTTTGTTCAAGGATGGTTCAAGACCATTAAGGCTGAAAGAAGGTATTAACAGCCCTAGGAGCAGGAACAGAGGCCATGTACCAGGTACATGTCCTGAAGGTTCATTCAGTCTGCTGCTCCCTCTTTCCAAGCCAACGGTTGTTTCTACTTCTGCAAAGAAGCAGAAATTTGGAAGGCTCCTGACTGAAACCTGTTACAGAACAGCCTTTGGGCAGTAGCTGAGACATCCTGGAGAACTCTGAGCTCCTGGAAGCTAGAGCTCATGTTTCCTGGGGTATCACATACATGTTTTTCGCATGGCTACTCTGTTTTTTTTTCACAGAGCTCGTTCCTGGCATTATGTGGTGTTCACGATCCAGACTAAACTTCAGGCATGCAGGTGTGAATCGCTGGAATGAGCATGGGAAGGCTACAGTTAGCCAGATTTTCCCCTTGTTCAAATCTTCTGAATGTGCATGGCCTAAAGGCAGCCAAGTGGAGAAAGTGGAAGAGCCTACCTGTAGTCAGAGATGCTTAATTTACAGTCATGTACCTTTAAAATTAATTATCCATTTACAGATACAAGTCTTTGTGCTCTATTGTTTACACTTACGAATCTAAAGAATTCTTCACCTAGCAAGTCCAAGGGATGTTACTGCTCTGCAAGTGGAGTGACACAACCAGAAAGAGAGGGAAGGAAATAAAACCTAAAGAGCGAAATTAGTCCCCTCATTTCCTGTGAGAGGAGAGAGAGGGAAGTTAAGGTCATTTGCAGATTTAGTTTTGGAGCTCGTTGGGAGGTACTCAGCTACAGCTAAAATGGCTGCCACTCTAAAATCTTGGGTAGATGAGATGCAGAGTAGATAAAGTTGTAACCGGTGTCTCCCTTGGAGCACTTTAACAACTCGGTTTGAATTCGTAAGCGTTCTGATTGTACATGTGCAAATGCTTCCACATAAAGGTTAGGCACCCATTGTTATTGCAGCGTCTGTTAAAAAAGATAGCCGTATCGGTTGCTAGGAGATGGCAGACTTCTCCCGGAGAAAAATCACTCCTGATAAAAAAAATAATTTTACATAAAGACCCTCTTAAATATAAATATCTTTGACAGCAGCTATTATTATTCACTGAGTTCCTTCACAACTGAATAAATGGCAGAAAAATATATTATTTGAATACCATTATATCCTAAAGTGTTAAATAGATTTTTCTCTCTTTTCTCCCCTCCCTTTTTTTGTTACTCCGAAGTGATATTTGCTTCCAGCTGAAATTGCAGCCTTCCTTTTTCTATAGACCATTCCATGAAAGAAACATTTGGAGAACTGAGCTCAAAAATTCAACTTCCTTGTCTTCCCCTCCACCATAAAACCAGCTTCGTTTCAAATGAATTGTGCAGTAGGATAAACACTTTATCAGGAAGGAACTTGGATGCAAAAAGACAAAAAAAACCCTGCAGCAAGTCTTCACAAATGGGTGGCTGGAAGAAGGCAGGTGGGAGGCTGTGCCTCATGAAAGCAACCAACCATCCAATTTCATTTCAATAATGTTTGTAATTTTCTTCCTACTGGGGTGGCTGGAAGTACAGCTGCCCTGTATTTGTGTCCATGCGCCCAGCTTTTGGTGAAAATGACCCTAACAAATAAAACATGAAACAAACTATATACTTGCTGTTTTAAACTTGTGTAGTCAATAAATGAAACAATAATCTCTCCTAATTTAGTGTGCTCAGGCTTGCTATTGTGGGCATGAGAACTCCCCAGCTGCAGAAGACAAAGGCACGCTGCCTGCACAATACGGGGTTTCAGCAGCTGTGCCTTCCATTGACCAGAGCTGGGAGAAATGTAGATCAAATACCGACAATAAGAGATCGATGTTGTAAATATTAGCATGAGAAAGAGTGCACCAAACTCTGAGTGCGTCCTTTTTTCTATGTGGCTGTAATAAAGTTTCTCAAGAATTTTGGATGCAGGGGGGCTTGTGTGTGCGTGTATGTGTCTGAAGTGCCTCCGAATCAGGCAGCAGCATGTTTCCTTATACAAATATTGACAGGAATCCTTCAGTTTATTTGGAATTTTCCTGAGAAAGCTGCAACAATACGGTAATACCTCTTCACTACTTTTCACACAGTTGTTTCAACTGTTGGCACCAGGAAATCCTTATTGTTTTAATCAATACCACTTGGAGCGATGACATGTTTCTTTTTTTCTTTTAGTGACAGACACGGTGCATTTCCTCGCACAAAGTTCTCATGAGAGACTTTTTGTGCTGTGCTCAGTATATCCAACAGCAAATATGTATTTGCCAGAGGGCTGAAAGAAGGGGTCACTATTTTTCCTTCTCCTGTTTTTCATCCTGATGCTTTATGCTTCACTGCTGTACTTTCAAATTCATAAATGACCCCAAGAAAAGCAATGGGACTACTGTCAACAGTTATAATGAAACATCTGAGGAATATTTGGAAAATCAGCAGTTGTTCACTTAGTGAACAAGCTTTGAATTTAACCTTGATGCTACCTTCCTCCTCAATCTCCTTTCTACCGCTTACACTTGAACAAAAACCATACAGTAATGCTTTAAATGCATTCTTTAACGCTTAACATTAATTACTGACTTATCAAAGTTATTAAGGTAATTTGAATGTAATATGTGTACATGCTACTAATATACTATGATAAACGTTATTACAGCACCATGCTTCGCTCTGCAAGTTGGTATAGTATATAGCACAGACAGAAAGGAGAGGTAAGAAATGTCTTAAGGCATGCGGAGAAGAACCCAGTCTGTCACTGTGCTGGTGACACCAAGAAATACTCCATTTCCACTGCTCAGAGAACAGGCAGGACCCCCACTCCCTCTTCCCACAGACCCCAGGCAATGCAGGCATTCCCCACCCGCAGCACTCATGTCCATGTTTGGGACCAACGGAGAAAATGCACTTGTTTGCGTAGTGCTGTAAGTGCTCATTGCCCAGCACAATGAATAACTGTGCTAAATAAACATTTCTGACTTCAGACTTTTACAACTTAACACATGCCCTTTAAAGAGCTTAATTGCAGCAGCTGCACATCCACTGATCTGCTGCAGTTTATGTGTTTTGACATCCTCTCCATTCTTTTTTTTCTGCCTTGATCAAGCAAATTTGTAGCTTACAAGCTTCATTCAGTTAAGTATTGCAAAGCAAACAACATTTTGTGCTTTCTGAGGTTTTTTTCCATTTCTCCTCTCTTTCCATGATTGAGGCTTCCTGTTTACCCCCCATAGACCTTTGGCATCATCCTTCAATCCCAGACTTCCTCTTTCTGGGCCATCCTGTACCACTCCAGACAGCAAAAAATTTGACATCAGCTTTAATGAAGGTGGGATTAAAGCCCAAATTTTATTTGTTTCACAAGGCTCAAGCTTATGAGATGTTGAATGCACTTTCCTCTCATTGATGCTTGAGTGTGACTGCATTGTGGTCCACATTTCTGTCGTTAAGGCACAAAAAGCCCTAGAACATGCACATCCTGTTTTGCTGGTGCAAAACCAATGCGAGTAACTGAAGGAAGCAGCAGTAAAGCGTATTTTGGTTTCTGAAAAAATGCAGGTATGACACGGAGCATACAAATGGTTAGACTGCCATTTTTTTCAAACTCTGAACTCATTTTTCTGTTTCGAGCAAAACCAGTCTTAAGAGAAGATTTCAAACAGCCAGTTCAAGGTGGAAAAAATCATTACTGACACTTAGACCTTGCAATAATATAACAAACCTGTATAATTTTTCCATTCTGCTAAGTTATAAGTCAGTTAGAGGGTAAGTGCCTGAAGATAGATATTTTTTAGAACACTCATAACTAACCATCCTATCTGGGGCAAATGCAGGGCCTAATTCCCTAAAACAATGTTTAAGAGCAAATACTCATATTTAGAAACAGTAGAGATCATGGTCATTTTCCTGGAAATTCTCCCAAAAGAGAGAACTGTATGTGTGGTAAGTTATTATTGATATGTTGCAATCAATTATGGGACCTTTTTTTAAAAGGTTTATAAACTGAAAAAAAAAAGTATTAAAGCATGCATAGCACTGTGTATTTGTAAGGCTTAAATTCGACAGTAAAAAGCATACAATAAGTAGAAAGCAGAAAAAAGCAATATATACCAGGAAAAAAACCTGATAGATCTAAGGAGTACCTTCACTTTCTTTTTAACACACATGAATGAATTGCTGCTTCATATACAGAAGCAACTTTGGACAATGGGACTATGACTTTAAAATGCTCTTGAAAGAGAACTTGGTGAGACTTGTCCATGTTAAGCTTGAACAACTTTTTTCTGAAATTCCTTTAAAAACTAAAGAAAAGAAGAAACGACTCTAGACATGCAGGAAATACCTGGTTTTGTGTGGTAGTCAATCATGAAAATTAGGAAATAGATTTTGAACTGTCTTGAAATACAGCCCATATGACTATGACAGACATTTGGCTCTTATGTCACCAGTGTTTAATGCTGATTCTCTGACTAATAAATGCACGTAGCTGGGTAGGACACAGCTGGGTGCATGGCTGAGTACAGCACAAAACTTTCAAAGTGTTAGGGATGGTAAAATTACCTTTGACTTCAGTGGGATAGGGACATACTTAACTTAAATAATTGACTCGCAACACTTTTGACATTTATCCCATCCATCTCTTTAAAAACACACCTAATTAGTTGAACTTGATCCAGACAACTTTTAAAAATTACAATAAATAACTCCCCTGATATCCCCATTTTACTAGCCATAAATACAGAAAAGTCTGAATTTAAATGTCAGCTTTGACCCCTGCTCCTGGCACAAAGTTAATGTGCAAAAAAAAAAAAGAGAGAGAATCCAGTATGTCTTTTATCAAAAGTCAATTCAAAGCTCGATATAAAGTTCAAACCTTTTGCAGCATACATTATCATTAAGATGAAATATTTAGTGGCTCTGTATTCCGGTCATCTTTTGACAATAACCTACAATGTCTCAGAGGTGGCGGGTGCTGGAGAATTCAGTCAATTATTAAAGAATATCTCATTTTTCAGGAAGAAGGGCTGAAAACTGCTAATTTGTATTAGCATGTCATCGATTAAATTTCACCTTCCATTTTAAAGTCCTGAACAAATTCTATAAACATTAAAAATTTTAGCTGCTTTGAATCTTTTACGGTAGCTTTATAAAACATTGAAACATTGCTATTTAATAGCCATCTTCATCCCTCGTCCCAGTGAATGGATATAAGTCTTTGTCCTGTGGACAATAGGAAGTCACATTTTTGGACTTCACGTAATGTTTTTCAGAGATAAGCTTGTCCCAAATCATAGCTACTAATAAGGTTTCAGGCTTCACTATGCGACAGTTGCAAGCTGAACACAGGGCTGGAGTAAAATTAAAGTAGAACTGCTCTTACACTATTTTCAGATTAAACTCTCACTAATATTTAATATTTAAATTTAAGCAAATGTTTAAAAAGTAAAGCCCTTGTGATTATTAAGTGAGCATTAAAGCAAAATGGAAATTGGATTGCTAAACATCCCATTGCATTCATGTGAATATGCACACAGGCAATGTTACATTTTGTAAAACATTTGCCAAGAAAAAAGCTTTTAAATGCTTATTTTTGTTTGAAACTCTGCTCATGGAATTAATTCACGCCACGTGCAACGTAGGAAAAAAGTATTTCATGGGGTTCCACAACACCACTCAGAGCAAAAACTGCTCTGAGACTTTCAGTATCATCATCACCGTACGCCGTGTTACGTTTCCATAAGGATTTACCAACCAAAGAGGATTAGGCTGAGCTGGTACCAAGGGGTAAGGTCTTTGAGGAACACTACCATGTTTCATGTCCACTGTTATCAGCCACGTTTACAAAGAGGATCTTCTCCATGAGCAGTCCCACCCCAGCCAGCAGGCTCAGTTGTGACCGGCAGCCCTCACCGGAGCGGGCGACGGTACAGTCGTGCCGTTGCAGGAGGGAGAGAGCAGTGGGGAAACCTCTGCCTCCGAGAAGTGCAGCCCAGGCCTCCCCGCCTGCGGAGGAGAACAAGAAACCATGGACACCTTTGCCAGATCTTCTAAAGAGCATTAAGGGCTTGGGCTGAGCATGGCTCTGTCATCTCATTCATTCCCTTCATCTTTCTTTTCTGTGATGCCACAGAGAACAGAAGAGCAACTATTTTGCATGCGCCTGAATGGAAAGTTCTGGATAGCACTTACACATGCCACACTCGAGAAGATAACCATAAATTTTAAGAAAAGATGATTTCTATAAACATTTCCACCTAAATATATGCAGAGCAAAACATTAATTGAAAAGGATGAGAAAGCAGTTGAAGTAAACTTACAAAACAAGCTGCTTTAACAATGGAAAGCCTTTTTTCTTTTTCTTTCTTTCTTTTAATTTCCTCTCCTCTGGTAATAAGGTTCCAGAGAAACCAGCTTCACAGAAAATGAGCAAGTGAACAAGTGCCTAGTGACTACACCTAGACTGGAAATAAGGACTGCCCAGATGAGATCTAATGCCATTTTGAGGCTGACTTCACAGAGGAAATGAACCCTTTGATTAATATTTGACTGACTCTGTTTCCTTGTCTTCAGTGATATTTTTTAGTCTGAGAGAGTAAAATCCAGATTGTTGTGACAACTGTGAGAACATGTTAGTCAGTATTTATAAATCACTTTGAAGAAAAAGTGCTATTGCTGATAATTATGAAATTGGATGAAATCAGCAAAATATGTTGCATGGGAAACCAGTTGTTTCCTCTTCCTTTACATCTCAAAGTTGGAAACACAGAACTGCAGTAACCTATTGGTGATGTGGTGATGTAGGCTCTAGTACTCCAGTCAAGTCTGTTGGACTGCATACTCCTACCTGAGTATGCACATAATTTTGCCTTTCCAGTTTTGTAGGAATGTGAAGACAACTGACTCATTTGCACAAAATGTCAGCAGTGTGAAAACTTTAATAAGTTTCCTTTTTGCTCACAACCACCTAAACTGTGCAAGAAATAACTCTGTATGCTTTGGTCTTGAAAAAATACAACACATGACTCCTACCTTCCTAAATGTATAACACCTCACTTAGCCCAAATTCCCTTGAAAATACCAGTACCTGATTGTGTGGAATTAAGGGTAAAAAACTATTGGGGAAGGGAAGTCTCAGGGATCAGCTTCCCCTGGAGCCAGCCAGCCACACCTGCACACATACACGTACACACATACAACCCATGCTTCTCACAGCAGAGTTGTGTTTTGTTTGTATTTTTACAAAAAATATTGCATTTATTTAGTTTAGTTTAGTTTAGTTCAGTTTAGTTTAGTTTGGTTTGGTTTGTTTTTACAGTTAAACTGAGGCTTGCATGAACAAAATTACAATAGTTCTTTCTTAGCTGCATGATGAATAAGGACCACTGTTTGTATGTTTGGTCTTGAGTGGCAAAACATCGGTACTAAAATATTTAAGAATAAACACTGGAAAGAAAGGATAAGTTTTTGGTTTTAAACATCTGTTTTAAAGTGATATGAGGGAGTGAAATTAAATTTAATAATCTCTCTTCCTTCCTCTGCTTTTGAAATCGTAAGACAATGTGGTAGGACATGTGTTTCAGATCTAGTGTGGTATTTTCAGATGTAGACAATTCATTTTCCGTGGTTCTCCTTTTCTGCATAAAACATGATTTTTCTAAGTACAAAATTGTCTGCTAAATTGTCCCCGGGTTACACAATACAAAACAGCGTTTGTGTATTATAAGGCATTACCTCCACCTGCTATAGACAGTGTTTGTTCTGCACATTTTTTTTTTCTCTGTTGGATCGTGACCGGGGAACTCAATAGTTTGTTGGAAAGCAAAGGATCTTACATGTCAAATTGTCCAATTTATATTACATAAGCTTAATCAACTGTCAGCCCTTTTTCAAAGGAGTAGAAGGGAGGTTCTTCCATGCTTTTTAATGGCTATTTCTCCAGTAAAAAGATAATTTTTAATATCTTTGTCATATCCTAACTCACATATGTGTGTGCTTAAATCAGGCCAGAGGGTGTGAGTAAATTTAGACATGCAGCTACGGGTTCTCTGCACCCACATTAATCATGCACTTGAAAATGCTTATCAGTTGTGCCAACCACCTGCTTGTTCTGATTTACACAATGTTTGCTGGACATCTTTGATTATACTCATGCCCATCTCTATGCCTATACCTGTATGCTTCAGGGCATCACCCCTCCTTGGACCAGCAGATCTGCCTAATCAGAAGGAGAACTTTACCACACAGAAGCTAAATCTTTTAACTGACTGTCCATTCAAATCAGTCAGTTGAGTACAAAGCAGCAAGTGACATAACATTTTTTCTCTCCTCTGCAGGACAGAACTGTGCTTAATTAGGCATTTAAGAGAGACTTAACTTCTACAGTTCTTACCACACATGTTATTTTCAAGCAGCTCAATGATCTGAAACACCAATTAGTTTCAATTCACACCTATTATCCTCCTTTAGTTCACTGTTAATTCAAAGTCCAAATTCCCCTCCTTGTCAAAAAGTGATAATCGTCTCTTTTTGTAAGTGTTTCATCTGAAGTTCTGAAAACTATTGTGCCAAATGCCATTACTTAAAACTTCATATAAATGCCTTATATCGTTTGCCAAGTTTGCTATTTTCATGTTTTTATAGAATGCATAGCATAGCGTAGCATAGCATAGAATGGTTTGGGTTGGAAGGGACTTTAAAGATCACCTAGTTCCAACCCCCCTGCCATGAGCAGGGACACCTTCCACCAGACCAGGCAGCCTGAACTTGAATGTTTCCAGGGATGGGACATCCACCACCTCTCTGGGGAACCTGTGCCAGTGTTTCACCACCTCCATTAACAAAAATTTCTTCCTTAGATCTAGTCAAAATCTACCCTCTTTAAGTTTAAAACCGTTAGCCCTTGTCCTATCACAACAGGCCCTGCTAAAAAGCCTGTCCCCATCTTTCTTTGAAGCCCTGTTTAAATACTGAAAGGCTGCAATAAGGTCTCCCTGGAGCCTTTTCTTCTCCAGGCCGAACAACCCCAACTCTCTCAGCCTGTCTTCACAGAAGAGGTGGTCCTGATCATTTTGTGGCCCTCCTCTGGACCCTCTCCAACAGGTCCATGTCCTTCTTATGTTAAAGGCCCCAGAGCTGAACGCAGTACTCCAGGTCAGGTCTCACCAGAGTGGTGTAGAGGGGCAGAATCACCTCCCTCAACCTACTGGCCACGCTTCTTTTGATGCAGCCGAGGATACAGTTGGCTTTCTGGACTGCAAGCTCACATTGCTGCGTCACGCTGAGCTTCTCATCAACCAACACACCCAAGTCCTTCTCCTCAGGGCTGCTCTCAATCCATTCTCTGCCCAGCCTGTACTTGTGTTTAGGATTGCCCCTACCCAGCTGCAGGACCTTGCACTTGGCCTTGTTGAACTTCATGAGGTTTGCACAGGCCCACCTCTCAAGCCTGTCAAGGTCCCTCTGGATGGCATCCCTTCCTTCCAGTCGACTGCACCACACAGCTTGGTGTCATTGGCAAACTTGCTGAGCATGCACTCAATTCCACTGTCCATGTCATCTACAAAGATGTTAAGGAGCTGTTGACTGCAACTCTTTAAGTGCAACTATCCACCCAATTCCTTACCCACCCACTGGTCCATGCATCTAATCCATGTGTCTCCAATTTAGAGACAAGGATGTCATCTGGGACAGTGTCAAATGCTTTGCACAAGTCCAGGTAGATGATATCAGTTGCTCTTCCCTTAACCACCAAATGCTGTAACCCCATTGTAGAAGGCCACCAGATATGTCAGGCATGATTTTCCCTTTGTGAAGCCATGTTGGCTGTCACCAATTACCTCCTTATTTTCCATGTTGCCTTAGCATAGTTTCCAGGAAGATCTGCTGCATGATCTTGTTGGGCACAGACTGGCCTGTAGTTCCCCAGGTCTTCCTTTTTTCCCTTTTTAAAAATGGTGGTTATGTTTCCCCTTTTCCAGTCAGTGGGAATGTCACCAGATTGTCACAACTTCTCAAATATGATAGATAGTGGCTTAGCAACTTCCCCCACCAGTTCCCTCAGGACCCATGGACACATCTCATCAGGTCCCATGGACTTGTGCACCTTCAGGCTCCTTAGATGTTCTCAAACCTGACATTTTCCTACAGTGAGTGGTTCTTCATTCTCCCAGTCCCTGCCTTTGCCTTCTGTGACTTGGGTGGTGTGTTTGAGCAGTAGCTGGTGAAGTCTGAGGAAAAAAGTCATTGAGTACCTCAGCCTTCTCCATATTCCAGGTAACCAGGTCTCCTGTTTCTTTCCAGAGAGGGCCCACATTTTCCTAGTCTTCCTTTTATCACCGATGTACCTATAGAAGCTTTTCTTGTTGCCCTTGACATCCCTGGCCAGATTGAATTCTGTGAGGGCTTTAGCTTTCCTAACCTGATTCCTGGCTGCTTATATAATTTCTCTGTATTCCTCACAGGCTACCTGTCCTTGCTTCCATGCTCCTTTCTGTGTTTGAGTTTGTCCAGGAGCTCCTTGTTCATCCATGCAGGCCTCCTGGCATTTTTACCTGACTTCCTCTTTGCTGGGCTGCATGGCTCCTCAGCTTGGAGGAGGTGATCCTCAAATATTAACCAGCTTTCTTGGCCCCTTCTTCCCTCCAGGGCTTTATCCCATGGTACTCTACCAAGCAGATTCCTGAAGAGGCCAAAGTCTGCTCTCCTAAAGTCCAGGGTAGTGAGCTTGCTGTGCACCCCCCTCACCGCCTGTTCATTTCATGGTCACTGCAGCCAAGGTTGCCCTTGAGCTTCACATTTCCCACCAGACCCTCCTTGTTGGTGAGAACAAGGTCCAGCATAGCAGCTTTCCTTGTTGGCTCCTCTATCACTTGGAGAAAGAAGTTATCATCAAGGCATTCCAGGAACCTCCTGGATTGCTTATGGCCTGCTGTGTTGCCCCTCCAACAGATATCGCGGTGGTTGAAGTCCCCCATGAGGACCAGGGCTTGTGAACATGAGGCTGCTGCTATCTGTCTATAGAAGGCCTCATTTCCTCGGTCTTCCTAGTTGGGTGGCCTGTAGCAGATCCCCACTATAATGTCACTTGTCCCTGCCCTCCCTTTAATCCTGACGCATAAGTTTTTGATCAGCTCCTCATCCATCCCCAAGCAGAGCTCCATGCACTCCAGATGGTCATTGACATAGAGGGCAACACCCCCTCCTTGTCTCCCCTGCCTGTCCTTCCTAGAGAGCCTGTATCGTTCCATTCCAATGCTCCAGTCATAGAAGCCATCCCACCACGTCTCCATGATGCCAATAAGTTCATAGCCCTGCAGGCGTGCGCCTGTCTCTAACTCCTCTTGTTTATTCCCCACACTATGTGCATTTGCATAGAGGCAAATGCCCAGCATATTCTCTTGCTTTCCCTCCATTAACAAACGTATTGTTTCAACTGCCTTGAAACACACTCTCTCTTCAACATTCTTCTTCCTAAACCAGTTATAGATTTTTACAGGACACCATAGTGATACTGCCAAAGGAGACTAAGATGACTGTAATCTCATAAAACACTGCAAATAAACATGCAATAGAAGTTAAAGCAGACAGGTTGAAACATCAGGTCTTCCCCTTTCTCATACCTGCAGTAACATCAGAAAAACACTCAATACTTAATATGAAAAAAACAGAAGCCTTCAAAACCTACATTAGTTAAGGATGCCTAAAAAAAAAAATCTCCATTATTTATCAGTTAGTTTTCAGATCACTTATACTTATCAGTCAATAGTCCAAAGGGAGAGGAATATTCTTAGCCAGGTATTTACCATGTATGCTCACCAGCACGTAAAATCAGTGATATCCACAGCTGTGTGGGCATAGCTTACAGTAGTCACTTATTTGTTCCAAATATTATTATTACTGAATAGCTGAAAGTAATGAGGGAGAATAACTCATTCTTGAAATATGCCTTTTACCTGAAAGTCTCTTCTGTAACTTCAATCAGGTCACAGTTAGAAGAATCATCAGAAAAACAACGAAGTATCAACATAAGCATTTAAAAAATACATTTGTTACTACTATATCCCATTAGTTTTTCCTTTTGAAAACTGATGCTCATAAATTCTGATGACTGATTATCTTAATTGCCCTTATTAACTTTTTAAATAGTTTATTTTACATAATTGTAAAATTGTTCAGCTGCTCCTTAGTTTGTGGATGCTTATTTTGAATTTTGTGAGAGGTGGGATGACACTTCAAATCTCCTGCTGATCAGTTGACAGTACAGAATTACCCATCACTACCAAATAACTTTCCCTCCATATACAGTACGAAGCTACTTACCTGTGCACCTGCTGATGTTCTTTCATACATACTGCCTATACAATTCATATGTTGCATATACTGCTTCCAGCTACCGCAAAACAAAAAATCAGTTAAACATTAATCTTTTCAGTTAAGCTGCCAGTGTTGCTTAAATCTGTTGGAGTGCTTTCTCAGTCCAGCCCACCATCAAATCTCTAGACTTTTCACGTCTTATCTGACAAGTTTCACATGTGATTCTCTTTATTATGGTGACAGACGGCATAAAGATTTATTGTGTTTGTTTTTTGTCCAAAAAGTGGAGTGACAGTTGTACACTCGATGATGGGATTTTCAGAAAAATATGAAGTGAATCTGTTAGTTTGGGTGGAAATCTGGAACTACCTCTGATATGAACTATGGGCATGTCTTATTTTGGCACAAATGTAAACCTCAGTTTATATGTATGCATGCTACATGCTACTGCCAAACAAAATATCTTCAAGCTCAGTCTTGTAAGTCTCCTGCACACTTACAGTCAAATGTACATATGAAAATCACTCAAAGGAAAAACTGAATTTTCCCTCATATCAGCAGCTGAGAGATCTAGCATATGTACAAGGGTAAAATTTTTAGGTAACTGTTAGAGACACACATAACCTCAACTCCAGATGAAATCTAAAAGCCAGACTAGAATATGTCCAAGATGGGCTATTCACTTGAGACAATTTTTATTTGGATTTAGAGAACTACCTTCTCATACTCATTTTCCAAAATTGAAAGGTTAGACAGCGCAGAGTAACAGCAAAGCATTCAAGTCCCAAAAAACTGTTAAACAAAACAGCCCTTCTCTATGTGTCAGTTTGCACAGGCACTCCACAGCATTTGAATACATCAAAACAAAGCAAGGATAAATCTTACCCACAAATGCAATTAATAAACTTCATATTTGTATCAGGGCAGTGAACAAGGATTAACAAAAACCAAGCAAAGCACACCTGTAAGTCATAACCATGTCCTCAAACAAATGAGGAATATAACTGTGCTAGCTTTGCCAAGGGTTAATTCTGGACTTCTCAACAGCACATTTTCTGGAGATTTTTGTTCCAGACTGCAGTTAAATCTGGCCTATCACCAGGGATGCAGCATCTCAACATTGAGGATGTTCAACCTCTAAACAGTCACAAATGCTCAGCTTTTCATCTACAGTTCCTATCAAATATAGAAACATCTTTCATATGTTTAGTTTTTACACAATTTCAGTCCTCCTCAAACTTATTTTAAACCATTTCATAGCCATCCTTCCTGCCTGTTAAACACATCAAGTGCTTCAGTGCCAGCTGGTGTCAGGAAAAAAAGTCTAAAAACAAAAAACATACTGCTGGCTGTCTTCTATCCTTGCTGGCACCCACTGCTTGAAGACAGATTAAAACACTACTTGTAGCTCTTCCAGCTTTCCTCAGACACCAGAATTTTATAGTGGGAGAGGCAATTAAAAACGCTGCTCTTGGGCAAGGGGCATTTTCTGAGTTCCTTTCCTCAGTTCTATTATAACCTTCTAATCTGATCCCCTTCTGTTTGCAAAACAGCTTTCTATATTGCAAACTTTTTTTTTTTTTTAAAAAAGGCAACTGACAGAGAAATGCAAGGTGGCTCCAGTGGACTTCATTTTTTTATTCTATTCTGGTATGACCAGCCAACAGAAGGAAAAAAAAAAAAAAAAACTTTATATTGTGTGCACTCAAAACTTTCAGCAATTTATGCATTCAATCTGGTACTGCCTCCACCTTCCCTTTGAGCTCCCCCATACCCTTGGTTCCCTCACAAAGACCAGGCTCCAACCACCTTATTTCCCTCTGTGCTCACGTTGGAAGAGAGGTTAAGCTTCACCACCACATCAGCTGAGACAGCAGCACACAACCCGAGGTGTACAAGAGTATTATGATATTGAGACAAAATGAGAGATTACGTAAATATTTTCAAACTAACACACCTGAATTAAGCCCTACTTAGGTGTTTAGCAAAAAAGATAACTAAGAGTTGTCTCATTTACTCCATACACTGAACTTGCTTCTTTTGTTGAAGCCAGAATTTCTTACAGTCAGTGTGACAATTTTCCTACAGGCAGGAGGTTTTGTACACACAAACATTCCAGAAACGCTCAGATTTGCAGTTCCATTGGCTTTAATCAGGTCCATTTTGTGGAGCACCTTTAAATGAAGACTATACATTTTTAAATAAATTCCTACAGGACTGGACTGTAAAGCAGTAGCTGTATGAAGATTTGAACAAAGTAATTATTTACGATTTTTAGTTATTCTTTAAAAAATAGATGAGAAGTGAATATCAGCTCTCCCACCATTAGAAATTTTAAAAATACCTGCTACATTAATCCAATTAGAAGAACAAGGTCTGATTCAAATAATAATCAAATTTGTGGAAAAATAACAACAGATTAGAAATGACAGTATGTGAGTCTCCTAATTTTACCTTTCAGTAGTAAAACTGAAAGATCTGTACCTAATATAGTAATTATTTTTAATACAAGTAATGTGCATTTTTATTCCAGTAAAATGTTTACTATCAGAATTAAAGTGCTTTCATCCCTATTACCGTTACTTTTAAGCAATACTTTATGTTTTTCGCCAAATGCAGTGCAAGTAAGTGTATAAATAACATTGATAAAAATAGTTGGAATAAAAACATTGGTTCATGTAACTCTGGTGGTTCATCACTACTACTTTTATGAGACACAGAAGCATTTTTTAACCTACAAATAAATGTTTTAAATTAAAAATTCAACCCAGAGCATTATTAAAACTTTAAATCCAATGTCTTTGGTTATTATTCATTGTTGGAGCAAAAAGAAACAATAGTAAAAATTTCCATTGGCTATGCCCATTCTGGCAGACAGTTTATGAACCAAACTAATAACTGCTTTGCAAGCAATAAATTTTGAAGTTACATAATATGTAAGTTCATGTTGCCATTGCTCTCTCTAGTTGCCCTGGTAGAATTGCAGTTGCTTCCGATCTCAAAATTTCTGGATAGAGCAGAATACTTCTGGAATACTTCTGGAATACTTCTACACTTTCCATCTAAAGATACCTAACTCTAAAAAACTGTCCAAATTAGCCGAGTTAGTGTAATTGTGTTATGGAGATACTCCAGTCAGACTAACTTATCTTTCAGAGAAACCAGTTCCAGGATTTCTGTAGGCCAATTTACTGCACTTTGTGAACAAAACGAAGATTGAGGTCAAAGTGAGGATGCACGCATCTAAAGCAAAATACGGGCCAATGCAGAGGCCTGGGTACAGAATAGCAATTTCATATGGAGCTGCCACCTAACTGTCAGGGTATTTAAACTTATCTGGGCAAGAAAGAGAACTCTCAAGGTTCTCAGCCTATTTTGCAGCAAAAATCCTGAATTTCAGCGTATCAGAAAGAGAGACAAGAAGGATGGATCTATAACTTGAAAGTGAAAGCAGGTGGGCAGGACAGGGGAGTTCTGCTGCTCAGTCACTGCTTCAGGGAGTCTTCAAGGAATCCTGTAGTACTGGCTACAACACGAAAACACATTAAAAACCTTCAAACTTAAGAAAATATGGTGAAAATTCCTATCTGCTGTTTCCAGTAGTCGTATGTGGATAGCATCTCTTAGCAGTGGCTTCTGAACTCTGGATCCAAAGTTGATGGAGGTGCCTGCTCACAGCCCAGAAACAGGCAATAGAGGAGGAACATTTTTAAACATATCACTGTAATCACTATTTTCTAATTCGTAACTCTGGAAGCCCTCTGCAAAGCCATGCAGACTCTCAGAGGCTATGTCTAAACCAACTGAATTGAGAAGAATTCCCAAGCTCCAAAGTCCACTTGCATTCTCCAAGGTGGCCTTTCATCTAGATGATGATTCTTCCCATTCCCTCCTGCTCCCATTTCCTAGTTGCCAGTGGTGGAAACCTTGCTGCATAAGAACAGTTATCTTCCTAAGGCACTTGGATCTCCGTGCATGTTGTATGGGCATACTAGGTGTCCAATTCTGGTCCACCACATATCTGGGCACCCAAAATGGAAGAGTTTCAGTGCCTAATGTATATATGCCTCAATACTGAATGTAGACCTGCAAGTGGTTATATTACATCCATAGATATATATAGTTGCAGCCAGCTTCACAATCTTGCTGCATCTAAAAGAAACACTATAAATGTTCCACACTCTGTAAAAATCAGCCTGAATGTCAATCTCAAACTGGTCATGTAACCAAAGATGAGAGTGCTTATTTCCAAGCCAGTTAAAATAAAGCAAAGGGGTGCTCCACAATTACCGAATAAGATAATGCCAGTCCTGCAAATATAATTCATGAGTTTAAATTCAAATTGTTCTCATCTAAGTTCCAAAAATCATTACTAGCAAGTCTCAAAAATAAATATTTCAAATTGTAACTCTGGTCAGGAATGCTCAAGCAAGTATACCTCGATGAATGTGTCACTGTCAAACTTCCATCAGCATGGTCTTTCATAAAACCTGTCTCAAAGTACATAAAGCAAAGAAATTCCAAACCAGGAACGATGCATTGATTTTTTCCCCCCTTTCTTTGAAGTAACCCTTTCAACACTTAGAAAATGAAAACACGTTGCAATAGTTCCTCATAATTACTCATATTTGCTGTTGCTAAAAATATCTGTCTTGGAAAGAATAACTTGGACAGAATAACTTGGACAGAATGTAAGATGCTGCTGTATTTTGAACTGGTCCGAAGGAAAATAAAGATATTTCATCCCAAAATATTCAAGCAATTTGCAAATATGACACATAGGTGATTGATTATGGCCCTGATATTACTGGGGTCACCAATAAAAACAGTAATTCAGGACTTCAAACCCTTTTGAGACTAGCCCAAAACCCCTTACGAGAGTTTGTTGATAGAGATGTTCAAAACCAAAAGTGTTAATCTTCAGTAGAATTTTGTAGATTTGATACAAAATCCATACACGTACCCAAATACGGGTTGATGCTTAGAAAAATCACTTTTTTAACAGTAAATATTTGTGATAGATGCAAAATGTCTGACTATTTCTTACAACACTCAGAATTAACTTGTTATTTTTGGCTTGGCAATTGCTATAGTTTGTGAGAATTGAGAAAATGTCTCTCTTCTATATCTTGTTTAATATTTTTCCATCAGTTTTAAATGTTAATATTCCCTTTTTGCAGAAGACTTTAGGTAATGTTCTAGAAAAATATATTTAATTTTATGATCAACTGTAAAGTCCCAGCTTCTCAGAGACTGTTCATGTATAGATTATTCGTAAAAATAACATAACCCAGCCAGATTTAAAAACAAAACCACTCAGCTTTTGTGAACCGGATTAATGACATAGGTCTAGGATGTTTTTGTCCCTGTTTCTAGGCACCACACGGTGCCAATGAGAATACAGTTTATGCCAATCTTCATCTGGCCATGGGAAAGAAACAGCCAAAGATATATAGCCAGAACAGTTTACGAGATAAACAAAAAGTTTACTGCTTCCCACATACTAGGGAAACAGTTGGATTACACATCAGCATCTGGTTGCTCCAGACAATACTACCAGGAAGTTAATGAAATTGGAACAAGGAAATTACTATGACTCGGCACTCCATAAAGAAGTGTAATTTATCATCCACAAAAAAACAATGGGAGCTTTGCTGATAAATTAACAAAAGAAAATATAAAGGCCGTATTGCTGTAAAACAATAAATCATTTTTTTTTCTGGATAAATCAGTTCTGTTCCAAAAGCTGATGTCACCTAAAATTAGAAAAACGGCAACCTCACTCTGATGAGATATGGTGATCTTTTTGGATTACAAGTAAGATGTGAAGCAAGATGTTTATCTGAAGTTTCAAGGTACTCATGACATCATCTTCAAATGAAAACTCTATTAGTTTTATTCTAAAGGTGTTTGATTCCACCAAGACCAGGAAAACAGAATACTACTTTCAGCATTTAGTAAAAACTCTTCTCACAAAAGGCAAAATAAATGTTTCTGTTAAAAGACTCATTTTGCAGGAATCTACTTGGGCTGTCAGCTTGATGACCAGACAGGTGAAATATTTTGAAACTCTGGAATTTGGTTGCCTGAAACTTCTCCACTGGGCAGCAGCCTTCACTCAGTCCACATAGTCTGCGGAGTGTTACAAGATGTCTCATAGGAAAGTTTCTAAGAAACACTTTCCTCCACAGCCAGAAAATTTCTGTTTCGGGAATGTACTTTTTGCTCTCTTTGGCCATTTCCACAGCAGATTTATTCCTGAAAAGGGTCTCAGTTACAGCACTACAAAGGAGTAGACTATTTCCACTTCAGGCTCCTGGAGTGTCTTCGGACCGCCATGGGCAGAGCGTACCTAGGTCGGTACACCCTGAGAGACAATGCTTATCCACTAGTCCTCACCCAGCAAGATTTTCCTAGGCTGGTCCCATCTTCATGCCACCATCTGTGTGCCAGCAATGTGGCATATCTATGATCTACACAAAATTCCCTGTCTGAGTCATATCAATAACTGCCAGCACTTCTCAACAAAAGGAGGAAATTTCAGCCACGGTCTGGGCTCCTTGTTCATAAGGCATATTTGCTCACGTGGCAACACAGGAGCGGGCAGCACGAAGGCACTCTACAGGCTCAGTCTTCTCCCACTTGCAAATTCAGCTTGCCTAAAGACCGCCTGAAGTCCTACACAGTGTGACTTCTCTAATAATTTCTCATGCACGTGTCTAAGGACACAGATGCCCCACACCTAGCGGACCGTCCACTGGATCAGTACGAATAGATCACAGCAGCATGCAGAAATATAGCTCTTTAGTGCAGAGGGAATAAAGGATAGGACTGTATGTGTGTATGCTGGGGACAGAATATTGAGTTCATGGTGGAGAATCCCAGTTCTCTGTGTGTCTATTAGAAGACAAATAAAAAATGATATAAGTTATTCCCTTCAATAATTACATTTAAAAATCCTATTGTTTGGGTTTTTTTCTGGAGCAAATACATTGCTCTGCTTATTCTTGTCACCGCTGAAGAACAGGCATTCACTGCCAGCCCCCAAAGTATATCCTCAATGTCCTTAGTAATCTTGAAGTCATTCAACAGCAGTAGACAGGACAGTCTCTTCCTCCAAGCAACCTCTACTCTAAAATTAGTCCCACATAGAATCAGGCCTAAGTTGCTTTGCACTACACCAGATTCCAGGAAAGAAAGGCAACATTGCAAAAAGCTTCTTTTGTAAAGACCCTCCAAAGACATTCCCGAAATTAATCACGTTGTAGCACCTACAGCTCTTCGTTCTAAGCAGCACAGAACGGCACTACAGAAAGACACAACAGGTGTCCCACAGGGCTGAAATTCAAATCAAGATGAATGAGACCTCTTTTTCTGATTATCCAACTGCCCAAAGTAAGAGATTTCACTCCACAAAGGAAAATGCAGTGGGAAGATAGCTCTTGCAGACCAGTGTTTGGCCTCTACTTATATCCAGTATGTGTTCCCCAAAATTGAGCTCATGGGCTCTTGGGGAGAAGAGGGTGTGGGGAAGCTTGCTTCAGGGACGGTGTATAGTTTGTCTGCAGAGCTCTTTTCTCAGACAGTTGTCAGTATGGAAAGTAAGCTGTCATCAGATCCCTTGGCAAGCCAATGCATTTTACTAATCTGGCAGAAAAACACAGCAGAAGAAAACCTGACTAACTTCCTGCCAGACTAGTAAGACGAATTGTCTTACTGCAAAAGCTGACACAAGGGAAGGGGTTGGAACCATTTGGCTAAAAATTGGCATAGGGGTACAAAAGAGTAAGGAGAAAGGATTGGGACTTCCAGTTTTCTTGGCAACGATTACATTGGCCCCTTACCCATACCCTGGGTACTCACCCAGTTCACAGAACAAGACGGTAAGTACTTTGGAGAATATGCAGTAGCTAAATAGCAAAGGGCAGGCATATGCAGCAGCATTTCATTGAGCCACTAAAGTTCAGGGGCTTGGTCCTGGCCCTCCTGAAGTCAGTGGCACAACTATGGTCTTCTCCATCTGGTTATGCTTACCACCCATCTGTCTCATCAGAAACCGACTGCAGCGTTTCAAAAACAATAGCCACTCAGAGGAGTACTCATATATTGGATTAAAAATATACAACTGCAGATAAAGAGAAAAAAACCACAGTAGATGTGCCTCTAGCATTTGAAGCTACACCTCTCCAGAAATATATTGTCTCATTATCAAAAATGCTGTTTATTGGCAAACTTTTACCAACATTTTTTCACTCCATAAAATTAGTACTCTGTGACTGTTCCCACTGAAAATGCAAGAATTTCCACTGTATAAAAGGCATGTATAAGTCATTACATGATTTAAGCCACAGATACAAAACTCTCCAGCCTGAAAAATACAAACAGTAGCATTGTAACAATGCAGGAACTGTACTAAAAGTTAAACAATGCCTTTGGACATTAAAGATAAGACACAGAATAGTCTAACAAACTACACAGCTGATGAAAACAGTAGTGAATTGAAGACTTGAACAAAAAGCATGAAAAGAACATCTGCAATACTGAACTACTGGAGGAAACAGAGGACAAATATCCCTGTTTCTTTAGCTGCAGTCTATATCCCCACAACAGTTAAGTTAAAATTGAATGCATCTAGGAGGTAGTACAGCCCAGCAGGAAAGTGTACAGAAGCCAAGGATAATCATATGCAATTTTATAACCCCATAGGCAAAACACTAATGCTATAGCTATATGGAAGACAGCAGAACAGTTGGGATTTTTTTTTTATTCCAAGTAGACAAAAATATCTGTGAAATATATGAACTGTAATCTTTCAGAGAGAAATATAAAGTATCCTTATTATTGAAAATGCTTTGCTGACAACTCAGTCATTACACATACACACACATATTAAAGCTAGGAAGGACCACCGCATTTATTTAGACTGATTTCATGCATAAATTATTAGAAAGTTTCTTAACAGCTATCTTTTCTGCAAATTCCTAACTTCATCTGTAAGAGACCTTCTAGAGAGTCACCCATCATACTGTAAACATTTCAAGGGATGCAGGTATAGTGCTAAATAAAGGAGAGCTAGGGAGGGAGCCCAGGCATTAGACCTGATCATCTATGCTGCTTAACTGTTATTTCAGTCCCTGGCTCTGTTTTGAGCTGCTCCAACCAATCACCTCCAGTACCATACCCCAAAACCATATGTAGTGCTACTCAGAGGATAGCTTACTCCAGTGACAACTCACAAAAGTAAAATAGAGGTGAAAAAGTTGAGAAAAGTATGTCAATTTAAGTAAATTCTTTTTGCCATCAAAAAGAAAGAAAAATCAATATAGCAAACATTGTTTCAAAATGGAAATTTTAATACTGTAGCTTTTTGTCATAGCCAAATTTGAAGAACCTGACTCAAAATGACATGAGGGGAAAAAACTTCTGATTTGAAGGTCATTCGACAATGGGCAGGTAGGTACTGAATGCATGTAGCAAGTTAGTAAGTACTGAAGAGTCTCAAAATAAAGTGCTGTTGAATGGTGTTGTACTACATAAAACCATCTTAAATCCTAATTAAAGCCACAGGATATATTCTTCCAATTAAAGAAAAATGGACTAAAATTAAAAGAATAACCAAGCCTCGTGATGATATTATTAAGACCTTTTAGTGAGACACTTAAAAGGACATGATGTAGAGAAATGTAGGGTTGTGACCAAATTGTTAATTATTAATGGATGGAGACAGCCCAAAATACTAGAGAGACTGAAACAAATATTGGGCCAATTAAAATAAAGCAGACCTTCTCCCGCACTCCTAGGTAAGGAAGGCTCCACGGTCTGTATCCAGACGATGTTAAAGTAATATGAAACCTAGTGAAGGACACTGCAAGTCGAACAACTTAATCTTGCATATTGTACACTCTGAAGCTTAAGATATGGGTTGGAAAGTCTAAGACTCCGATTCCCAAGTTAGTTCATTTGGCTAACACAAGATTAATAAAGAGCACTGTTTGCTGATCACCATAATGAAATTGCTCCACACAGGATGCTGAGCCAAGGTAACTAATGAACTTAAGAATTTCTGGACCATGAATACCAGTGAGACATTTGACTCATGAGCATTTTTCTTCCTGCAAGGATTTTAAAGGAATGCAGATTTAAATGGATCCACATACTGTATAGAAGACCAGTGCACCCACATGGATAATTAATCTGTAATTAGATCAGTAAGGCTAAACAGACAGATAAACCAGGAATGCTGTTATATCCTCTATTACTTAACCAAGCCACTGCATTTTAATCTTTATTAAATTACGGGATTACTGCTGTAGAAGGCATACAGATATCAGAACAAGGAAAAAAAAAATCACTTGCCCTGCTGATGATGTGAGACTCTTTGTTAAGGATTTACAAAAGGTCTGGCTATGTTTATGAAGGTTTAAGGCACAGTTTGGGATTGTGGTAATACAATGTAAAGTATGCCAAATCTGAAGTAACAAAAAAGGACCTCAAGCAGCAGCCTAATTTGTCCAGTGCCATTTGAGTGGAATGAAATAAAGAAAAAAAAAATCAAAACAAAAAACTATTTAGGGATTTGTCATTCTCATTCTATCATTCTATTAATGCTGAACCTCTGACCAACAAAATATATTGTGGTCTGAGAAAGAGATCTAAATGGAAGACGACCTGGCAACACTGGTCCCCGAAAAAACAAGACTGTAACTAAGATTTGGGAGAACAAAATGTCACAACCATACAATTCTTCTGTGCCATCGTTGCACTAAAAGATTTTATTCCGAATGCTGCCTACAAAAACAGTGTGAGAAGTGGTATCTCTGAATTCCAGCATATATTCCACTGATGAGAACTGCATCTCCTGGGTGTATGTAACAACAACTTGCTTTTGTACAAAAGGCACAGACGACTATAAGGACTCACAAATTATATATGATTGCATATCTAAATGTAAATGAATTACATAATTACTTTTATGTTTTTAGGAAGATAGATTTCATCTTCAGAACTTAATGTGTTTGTTAACGTAACAAACCTCAAAGTCCTCTGCAGTAAATGCTTTTATGTACAGCAAGAAAGAAATATGAGATACTTCAAATGACAGCCTGAATGCTGCTTCAGTAGCAGGGATAATTTAGTGGTCTCCCTCAGCTTCAGTTGCTGTTTAGGTCAGCTAAAGTTGTGAATCCTTAAAAAGAGAACTGTGATCAAATGCAATATAACTCTCTAATAAAACATAAGTTGTTGTAAAGCTATATTTTACATACTAATTCAACCCAGCAGTTAAAACTCAGCTCCCTGAACAATAAAACCAGTTTTGCTGAGCACGGTCCTTCCAGCTTCTAAGCTGCTCCTTCCCCCACTATCTTCTATGTAACTAGGTGAATACAAAGGAGACCAATCAAACAAGATTTTTGTTTACCTTTCACTGAGAGATAGAAAGTGGTGAGCCTGCATATGCTCCTTTGTCCACGGAGAACATACACTAGATTTTGTTTGATACACGTTTTAAAAGTTCCTTTTAAGTTTTCACTTCTTAGAGAATAGTTGTGTTGCTATAGCTTTTGGCCCCTTGCTAACAGCAGCTCTTTCCCCCTCACCAGAATTTGAAGCTTTTGATCTCTTTTATCTTCTGCTTGCTCATAGCCTAAGAGCTGCATCTGTGGCAAAGCTTGTCCTCTTAAGAGTCCATTGACTTATTGCTAGAAAACAAGGAAATAGCTTTCTTTTCACTCAGTCCCTGTTGAGATAATACATTCTGAAGGGACACAGCCTCCGTGGAGTAATCGGAGCTATTGTTCATCACTGTTTGAAATGCATGGTGAAAATATACTACCGGGGGGGGGGAAAAAATCAAAAAGAACTTCTACCAAAGAGAAATCTACAGCTAGCAACACAAAGTAAGCTCTTCTTAAATATCATACATCAGGTAGCACCAGGTTATGCTACAACTTGGACAATAGCATACACTGGACATAAACAGAGCATATAAGGAAACAGATACATTTTATTTAATGTCTGTGCAAAGGAAAGGCATGGCATTAGTAGCACTCATCTTTCTGATTCAGAACGGCACAGCACAGCCCACCAGACTGTCCCATGGTAAGACTAGACCCTGTTTTCAGACCAACTTCCTGAGCACTGGTGACTCTCCCATAGCATCCATACCAAAAAAATAAGCAGTGCTGGCCTCCACTGTGCTACCATGATGATCTTAAAGGTCTTTTCCAACCTTAATTGGAATTATTAATTCTATCCCCGAGTTCAGTGGCAGAGAAGCTTCCACACCAGCTCGGCCAGAGGATCGACAGCCCCCAGCCTCAGCCAGAAGACGCGTTCTTCACTTCCATCTCCTACCGCGGCACGCTGCTGACCGAGCAGCCAGCCAGCCACCGCCGATGAAGCAACCGCAGCACTCCAAATGGCTGAGACCAAACGTCTTCCTAGAAAAAGGCAGTTGTAAAGGTGCTCTGAATAGGACCGACTGGCTCCCGAGCAGGTCCTCACCGCACAAGAAGATCTGTGGTGGTGCAAGGTGCTCCTGACACTGCCAGTCTATTCCACCCCAATAGCGCCGGGTTGTGCAGCTCCTTATTCTTCAGCTTTCTCCTAAGGAACTGGCTTGCCCAGAACAATTTCATTACATAAAGAGTGGAAAAGTGGCTTGAAACTATATTTATGTAGCTCCTCAGCTGTGACGCACGCTCCTAACAACTGAAAATTTATTTTATTTATTATTTATTGAGAAGAATTACTCTACCAAAGTAGGATATCATTATTTTAAAAGCTCTTTTTTTATTATTCCTTTTCAGTTGTTTACAATGCTGTAGAGACTTTGTACAAATGAAAAGAAATTACAAACAACTAATGGGAAGAAATGATTTACATTTAATAGTCAAATTCTTAATTAACTCCATTACGATGTAAAGCGGGCCATGCACTCATGTCTTAAAGTTAATAAATAAGAGTGGAAATTGTGTGTGTTCATATTTAACACCCCCCTCTTTATTTGTTCTCTGCAAACAGATGAACGAAAACAATTTCATTTTCATTCAGAGGAACAGCAAATTTCAACCCTGGAAGTAAAGAAACCCTCTGCAAAATTCTGCCAATGTAAATCTACAAGAAAATTAAATATGAAACAGTAAAAAACATTATTTTTATTTGTTTCTGAGTGCAATGGCAAAAAAAGAGGATATGGAAGCATATTAAGTCATGAACTTCATGGTCCTCATACAGTGCCGCAAGGGAATAAAGATGTAAAGGTTAGCACAGCAAAACAGACGGCCATAGCAGTATTAAAGAAATGAGCTATCTTGCCTCCATCTCCAGAAATAAATAAAAATTAGCATAGCACAACCACTACCAAATGAGCCATTCAAACCTTCCATAAAGAACATAAAAAGGGATAACAGAATAACCTTCCAGTCTTCTATCCCCTCCCAATTACCAAATATTTCTTGGCAAAAGCCACTTTTCCTTCTGAGTTAGGACAGGAAAACTATACAAAGAAAAGTAATTTGTCCCCCTTTTTTTTTTCCAGAACCATGACATTGTTTGACTTTATTTTGCTTGCTAACTCTCTTTTCATAGTTCAAGTCTTCAGTCACCAGGGTTATTTGGGTGGGGGGGGAAATATACCACATTTGGACTTGGATTGTCCTTTCCCCTCATAAAATGTACGGGACAAGATTTATTATAGGTCCTGTGTGAACATTTTCTTTCAAGGCCTTGCTTCCGGAGAGACATAATTTTGAGGAAAATCCCACAGAGCAGTCCCACATCTGTTCTAACTTTGGTGGCTTCCTCAAGGTACAACTTAAGTGAAATTGCACAGCACGGCATTCCCGCTCTGGACAGTTGTGGCTCCAGTATGCACCGTCCACCACAGGAATAAAGCAATGACAAATTCAATATCACCTGCAGTTGCATAGATCCAGAACAAGGACACGGGATATTTCCTCTACCAATTCTGATCATAAAATGAAAGTCAAAACTGACCCAGTCAGGTAGTTTGCGTCATAGCTTTCCACAAAAAAAGAAGAAACAGTAAAAAACCGTACTGGTAAGGACATCGAGATAAAGCTCTATTCCCTGCAGACTGTTTCCTATGAGTTGAAGTTAACCTAGACTAGACCTTCAGCTCTGGTGACAACACTGGATGTGAACTTTTACTGCATTTCTTTGGTTTTGTTTTAAAGAGTTAGCTTTTCCAAGACGTGCACTTAAAAATAATGGTATGTCATAAAGTATAAATTAATTGTGCAATATACAGTTCAGTAACAGTGATATAATTTCTCAGCAGTAGTACTGAATATCTGCGTACAATACTTTTGTAATTCAGAGATGTTTTAGTAATCTTTTCAGCCAGGCTTTCAAGTTGTATATCAGTTGGTTCAACTGTTTTGCATAACATCCTACAAATGTATTTAATGTATTTATTTATTGCCTAATTCCCTTTAGATTCTGCTATGAATGAACAAGAGGCAACATTTTTTATACAGCAAGCCTGACAAAAAAACCTTAAATACACTTAACTTGTAACATTACAGCTCTACTGAGCTTTTAAATGTTGCAAAAGAGATGCTTTCTGGGCTTGACACAAGGCTTAACCAAGAAAAAAAAGAATTACCCAATCAACCAAGAAACAAACAAAAACCTCATCATATAAAGGGCATTTTTTTCACAAGAAGAGATCTTTTCTTGCAGAATCAGTCACAAATAAAGAGAAGTCCAACTGCCCTTGAACTTAATAAGGTCTGCAGTGATGCGTTACTACTATCAATGAGAACACCACTAGTATCAGTAAGAAAGATAGCAATGAGGACAAAACCAACATGTCACAGTTATATGGTCAATAAAAAAGCTGTCTCTGCCTACCCGTACAGACAGTATTCATCATGATTCATGGGATATTTAATGTCTTTTTCTTAAAAACTTATCCCCCAGTGTTTGTGATGATACTACACCCCTCAGGTTTAATTTCAAAAACTTTCTATCCTATGAAACTTCTAAGAAACATTTAAACTCTATGCATTCAGTGGAAAAAAAACCCCAAACAACAAAAAAACAAAGCCAAATATTTATTTTTTAAATCTGCACTTTTTAAACTGGTCCCGTGATTTCTGTACATATGAAGAGGGATTCAAGCCTCAACTTAAGATGTTGCTCAAGGCAGTTGTGTGGACACCAACCCCTCATGCCCCTCCCAGGCAAAAGACAGACAGGCAGCTGCCAGGGATAACGGTTCCCACTTACACTGCCATACATTTCCTAGGATAGGACCTCAGCAGGTCTCCATCTCTTCTCATCAGCTATTTAGGGGATTTAACTGGCACCTAAAGTTAGATGAGAATTCTTCCACTCCAAGATCTAAACTACAAATAAAATAACAGTTAAATCTCCCAAGCCATCAATTAACTAATATTAAAAACAACAAAACAAACAAAAAGAAACAAAAAATTGTTCAGAAATGTTTGAATTATAAAGTTACATTATAATGCATTACTCACACAGGATACATGCATTAGGACATATCCCAATTAAAAACAATTAATTAATCTTTGATTCTAAAGCAGGGCTATGAAATCATTATAATTTTGTATTATTACAAAACCAAAATTATTTCAGTGAAAATGCTTCACCATCTTTTTACCACCAGCAGTCCAACAGTAGCTACAACAGCCGAGTCACAGAAAGGTTTCACTTCTTGTGCAGGTTATCATATTGCAATGAACAGCCCTAAAATGGCAGAAACAACAAACTCCCTTAATTGAGGCGACTGTCAAGATCCAAGTTCGTGTAATGAACTTGCCTACTCTGTTATGTTTCATATGCTCCTGTTCTTACATGACTTCACAAGAAGTCGGTATGACTCTAATACAGATTTTTTAAAAGTTACATGCTTTACATTACAATTGTTATTAAAGGAAATCATTACATAAAATATTGAATCTCTTCAGTCACATTGTATTCTTCTAACATTTTTTTGCAAACGAGGGAATTGATTCACTGGAATAATTCTGCTTCCACCAGGGTTTGCTAGTTCAGAGATAATACTGTAAGGTTACCCAAGAAAATCCAAACCCCCCGTGGCTTGACACAAGTAACACACTGCCAGTAAGTCTCTCCCCTCACAGAGCTCTATTATTATACATATTTGAAGTCCAGCAGTGAAGGACAACAGTGAGTCACCCACAGTCACTGCCCCAGGGAGATGATCCCTTCTTGATGTCAATCACAGTGAAGATTCTTTCACTCTTTCATTTGCAATAAGGCTGCAACGGCCACAGGAAGGTTCAGGAATGCAGTTCACACAGAGCCGGAAGAGGTCCTGCTCATTTAGGGCTTAAATGATGTTACAGTGACGCTACTGAGACAATGTACTACAAACCCTGACATTTCACTTAAGGGAAAATTTTACTAAACTTTGTAAAAGATCAAGGAGAAAGTTCTAGGGTTCTAGATGAGTGGTATATACCCCCTCTGCTGCTATGCAAAATATATTCTCTGGGTCTGAATTAGTGAACACAGCCTCTGCCTTTCCTAAACCTTCATTTAGCTGCCTTCATTTTCTACTATGGCAGCCTAACCTAAGTGCATATAAAAGGAAAAAGAGGATGGCTGGAGGAGCAGAAGAGGAAACATTGATGCCCACAGCCGCAGAATGACAAGACAGATGTTCACCTGCAAGATCTTCCCTGGAACTGTACAGGATTACTTAGTCTGAGGCCTGATTTTGAACTCTTCGTAATGATGACGATGATAATAGCAATAATGTATTTTGGTATGGTCAAATACAGCATCTTAAGTAGTAATGCTGGAGTCGTCATTAAGCTTACCACAAGTGTTTCCCTGACATTAGAGCAGAGCAGAATCACCTTGGATTGATGGCAAACTTTGGTTTCTGCAAGAATCTGCTCAGTAGTGGCATTCAAAACGCTTTTTTCATGGGTCTTTGTACCTACAGAGCCTATTAACATCAGCTACAAAGACAAGCGCCCAGCCAGTCATCATACCTGTCTTTCTGAGACCCATCCTATGTTGAAGTTCCCCAATTTCACAAGGATTCGGGTGTATTTAAGAGACATGTACTATGAAACAGAGTACCAGACTGCATTTGTTCACTTAATATACTTGCTTTCAAACGTTTTTGTGAAGCGAGACGTTGTATTTCTATTAAGATCTATTATTATTTCCATTGTTATTGCTGGTACCATTATCACTCATTATTAAAATGAAGCACAGAAATCAGATGGGCAAAGAAAACATTCCGATCAGGGAAAAGTCTACAGACTTTAAATATGCTGTTGTATCTGCAGACCTACCTGCCATTACGAATACACTTTGTTTCTATAAATAAACATTACTTTAACCCAATGATGAAGTTATTTCTTCATCAAGGAAGTTAATATGCTTTTCAGAGAATTGTGGATTCAAGTGTGTGGACAATAAAGGGAAAAGTGCTTATTTCTGTGAATTGTTAACTTCCCGGTGGTTCCGCTCTAACATTAATGCTGTGGAGGTATTGCTTAAGAAGGGTTTTATCATACAAAGAACCACAGCCAGCAAGGAGGATAATACTCCATTTTACTTGCCAATTTCTAGGCTTTATATGGAATACAAGTTTTTATATTTTTTACCTTGTTAATGCCTTAAAATATTTTGTATCCAACTACCAGCAAGTATAAAGCTGGCATACTCAAGTAGATAGAATTATGGTATTTTTTTATTTATGAGGATCTAATCTTGCACCAGTGTTCGGTGACAGAAAGCATACTTAAAAATATAAACTACTTCTCTTGAAATAGAGTTTTAAAGAAATCTAGACATACTAAAGCAATTCCTATTACATTCTATTACTGTTTATTACAAGAAAGGGTTTATCTAGATTAAGAAAATGATTCAAGACTTCCTGTGAGTTGGTCCACATATGAGATAACCTCTCTTTTTTTCCCTCATGAAGGTGTTAATACTCTTTTAACTTAGCTTAACTAGGCAAGTTTAATTTTGATGGGCACTAAGAATGGATGCCAGCTAGGTAAATCAAGGAGTGGGGGGAAGATATCCTGGATTTTAGCTTGGAAAAAGGTCTGTTAGATAACACGGCAATGTGTTACCTGAGCTTAGCCTACTTACAAAGGCATTTCCTAACGTAGGCCTAATTGAAGACTTATTCTTACACACTTAACAGTTAGTGTAGTCCTTTATTTACAGATCACTGACAGGAGAGTGCTAAGCAGCCCATAATAAGACAATCTGTTTCTGTGAAATAATATTATATGCTAAATAAGACAAGGTGCACAGTAGCTACTTTCTAGTTTAAAAAAATCAAAAAATACAAAAATGGCAGGTTGACAGTATGTACTGAAAACTTTCCTTTTAATGAAGAACTCATTTTAATGAATCCCTGCATTGTTACAGGAATGTAGCAAAGCATCTGAACCCATAAAAAAAATTATGATCTCCCATAAAACTTAAAAATGGACAAATTGATTTGTCTCAAAATTTATACAAAAATAATTGGACTGAGAATTTACATGCCAAGTTTCCACTTGGAAAGAAATTTTAGGGACTGTTACTATTACAAAACACTGAAAATAAAGGTTCATAATGGAAATGCTGACCGATTCTTTACTTCACCAGTGCTAGCTAGGCACATAAATGCTCACAGACACTCTGTAAGAATCTGAAGCTTTCTTTGATAACCTCTGCTTCCGTAACCAAAAATGAATGACCACCTTTCCCAGCTTTTCAGCTCAGTACAGACATAAGCACAGAAATCCCTATCTTGCAAATTTCCTGACTTCCCAGAATAGCTTTGAAGCAGGAATTATTGTAAGTCATGAGTGAAGATGTATTATAAAAAGTGCTAATGAGACATGACTTCCACTCTTCACTTTGTTTGTTAAGGAACCATTCTTTGAAGAGGTTGACATGGCCAAAATATCATTGCAAAGTTGATTTTCTCTTTCAGGGCAAATTGAAGGCATTTGTTTCAGATTATCTATGTGATACAAGCTGGAAAAATAGCAATCTAATCAAATCATGCATGGTTTTCATTACAGTTTAGCAAAAAGTACTATCTGACACTCCCAGAAATGAATCAGATATTTGGGTACAGTAATTTCTGTACAGCAGTAGGTCAAGGCCAAGTATGAAATTAAACTCATGGTTAATGTAAGATACCTTTAGCCTATGCTGTTCTTAAGACTTTTTCACTAGATCTTTTTCCCTAGGGAATCAAACAGCTATTCCTGATTCATGTTTTTTTCTTTTTCTGGGAGTAGTTCCCAGTATAGTAATCTTTGCCAATGGGACCAAATTGTGGTCTTTTCAGGAGCACGTTCCAGATTTAGTCCCATGATTTAAGCCACCCTCTGGTTTTAAAGGGGAAAACTCTTCTCTGTGGAAACACTAACCTGACATGTCTCCAGTCTAGACTAATAATTATGTTAAGGACAGAATGAGTCCATTATCCACATGGAATGAGTGGAGCCTTTGATAAACCAGTAATAACAAGCGTCAGACTAGTCACTGAGGATTGTTCGTTCTTACTTGCTTTCTTACTAAAGGGAACTTTAGGCTCATTCAAGAATTCTGCTTCCACAAGACTGACAAATACTGTGTTGATTTCCAACAAAGGCAAGGGACTGCGTTTAGTGTAGTGCTCATAGAACAGGAAATGGAATGTTGTTCAACAAAGGTTGACCTGCTCCTGTAGACTTTTGTCGACACTGCTTTTGTTCAGAATGGGAAGCAGGGTTCCTCTAATTGTACCATTCCAATTCTTCTTATTGCAGCCTTTTATATATTCAAACGGACACATTCATTTAAAATTGCCTATGCTTTGAAAAAAATTGCACAAGTTTTGTGCAAAACAAGTGTTGAGAACTGGAACGAAGCTGGTGAACTTCAGTAGAAAAGAACATGAAAAAAAATTCACATTCACAGGGTAACAGTTTTTAAATGCAAGTTCTCTAGGCCCCGTTTTAGCAGTGGGCTTAAAATAGACTTAACTTTCATTAAGAACACCATACAAAGAACTTCAGGCAGAAATCGGTCGCAACAACCACACTGCAGTTATTGATCCTGCAAGAGTGGAACTGCAGAACTGGGGAATGTGCTCCCAAGTGCCATCTACTGGCACCGAAACCATTAACCCACTGTTCAAGCATCTCGTCCTGAACAAAGTACTCACGTGAGAGCTCTGAGCACACATGCAAATTCATACTTATTTAGGCTATTCCTATTTTAGTCATACTTGCTTATGAATTCTAGAGTAGGGCAATCCAAGGGTGTCTTGCAGACTGTTTTTAGAAGGACATGCTAATGTAATATTTATACAATCATGTTGGCATTCATCTTTAATGCAGATAGTTAGACCCCCATCCAACATCCACAAGCATGAGTGCAAATCCTTTTGCCAACCTCCATGAATCTACCTGGAGCTCTTAAAATGGTCTTTTCAATTCAAAAGTGTTAACCAAAGTATGTAGTTATAGGGAAAACTCTTTATCTCACCTTGAAACAGGCAAGAAGAAAACAGATTTTTAAAGCATACTTTATGGACAAAGGAAAATAAACTGCGTATAGCACTATTATAAAATATTTGAATTATTTGCTTGCATTTTCCTTACATGTATCTCCAAGAATTGTACAGAGACTGAGAAGCATTATCATCATAATTTTCCACAGAGGAAAACCAAAAGAGGAAAATAAAATGTGGCTGGTTTTTCTTACAAGCAAGGCAGTCACTCAAAAGGGAAAGAAAATATTTCAGGAATTCTCACTTCTACATGTTGTTTCTCAGATCACTGTTTAAAACAGCATATTTTAACTGATTGCTTTCATACTAATTCAGGAGGTTGACATTTTTAAATAGCTGCATGCAAATGTCTAATGAAAGCTAAATTTACAACCTCTTTGGAAAATACTGCTGATATCTAACTTCACAGAGAAGAACAGTTACCTTCACTCGTAGTATAAATTCCTGTCATAAATTAACACTACAAAATGGAGCACAGTCAGTTTCATACACAGCCATATAGAAGGGTCCCTGCACAATGACCACCATCAGTCTTCAGCTATCGACTTAGTTTCAGGCTCAGCTTTCTTTCAATAAGGGAAATATATTTAATACTAAAATACCTAAAAAGCTACAGACATAATAAAAAATAGTATTATTAGAAACAACAGTTTGCATGGTCTGTGTTTTTCGCTCCTATGCTGCGACTAAGTTCTAAAAGATGATTCTGCTTGTAACCACAGTTTCACAATCTGTTTTTGTAACAAAAAAGCTCAGGAATCCAAAGTGATGTTTTTCTTTATCTTCTGTTCTCCAAGGTAACTACTCTAATGGGAAATAACAATCCTAAAAGACCAATCTCATTTGGAGGGTAGTGATACCCAGTGTAGATGCAAAGGAGATAGAAGAAAAACTTAAAAGATACAGTAAAAAAAAAAAAAAGAAGACCTTGAAGCTCTTGAAGATGTAGCCTAATGTTAATAGCTAATGTAAGAAATGGACATTGCTGAAACAAAGAAAAAAAACTAATCAGGAAAGAAGATCTAGCCAAATGGCTTTGTCTGCCTGCAGATGAAAAGCAGTGTGCTACAGTCCGTACAGAAGCACAGTAATTGGTGTGTTGGGAACATCCGACGCCCTTTCATTCTCTTGCCAAGAGGACTGAGCTTATGTTACACAATCTAACCCTTCACAACAGCATTAGCTTGAGCTCTTATCAGGGTACTGCCTCTGTCAGTTCCAGCATGCACTCAGGCTTGAGAAAGTGATACTTGCCATAGCACAATGCTTTCCATGCAACCCCCAGTGAACTAGGAACAAACTATCCCACAACTCAGCTATATGCTGCTAGTAAAGATAAGATCACTGGGAATGCGGAACAACTGTTTGCACTGTGACAAAGCTAAACTAGATGGTGCCATTCCATGAGATTACCTCTGAGGAAGCACAGTGAGGACTGCAACTGCATCCTCAGGCAGACTGGAAACATGACCAGAGCACTGCACAGCTTCCTTCTGCCTAGCTTACCACACACCTCTCCACTAAGAAATAATAACGCCTGTTACAATTTGCCTTAACAGGCTTTGCCAGTTTGAACTTAAAATGAAACTGTACTGGTTTTAAATAGGGTCTTGCTGCTGTACAAACACAAATACTTCATTATTAATGTATTTTTCAAGACTATATGGATCTCTTCTTGAAATTGCTGAAGTCATGATTTGGGGATATCTTTTTTGCAACAGCAAGCTTCGCTCATTTATTTCCTGGTAGGTAAAACTGTTCAAGAAAAAACATTATACATGCCCTCCCAGCATAAATATTCCATTACTGTTTCTGCCACTGCAGAAAGCGAGCGAAGAACGTTACTGGCCTGTGACTGGGAAACTCCCTTGTCTACCATAAGCTGGGCAGCTGTAAGCACAGCTCTCCTGCAGGCTCTGTTCCTCATTTGTGAAGGAGAGATAATAGCAACTCCTTACTTGCTTCACAATAGTGCTGTGAAGTTAAACACATTAAACCCTCAGGAACCCTGTGGTCATAAGAAGAGTAAAGCAGCAAAGGCAAAAAGTCAGGGCATATATATTTTGCGGGCAAAGCACCACTCTCAGAGCAGTAAGGAAAACATATCCTTGGTGTAATGACAGGTAGGGTTGCAAGGGAGCTGCGTTTGGCCTGTCGCTTTTAACTGGTATTGTTTCTGTTGCTAGCTTTTCAGGACACTGCAATCAAATAATTATTGTTTCCTTGGTTGCCAACTATTTTTCTTTTATTAGTAATACCAACCTTTGTTTATTCTTCTTCCTCCCATGGGAAATTTCAACACGCCTCCAGAAGGGATGTTGTATGACTCTCATTTATAATGGGATCACTCCCTTTCTTCTCAGGGAGGCTTTCTCTTTCCATTTTTTTCCCTTCTGTATTTGTAGATGGGGACACCAAGTCAAATCTCTGCCGTGTTCACATTCACGTGATCTGAACGAGATCAACAGATCAGCAGTTCTCACACATTTGCCTAGGAGACATACAGCTGAACAGAATTCATCTCAGACACCATCCCATTTAAACTGTTTAACATTCATTCTGGCAACATTAGCAACAGACCGTATAGAAAAGTAGTATCGAAAATACATTTTTGTGGTTTTTTTTCTTTCCTTAATGCAGTGAGTGTTTTCTGAGGTTTTGCATTCTTCATTTCTTTGCTTTTTTGCTCTTCACTTCCTACTTGTTTTCTCACCATGCTCCTTCCTTTCTCACCAAGGCATGCATGTTACTATCTGTCCCCAATCTTACTCACTCACAGCATACTTCTTGGTGTGGTTTTGTTCTCTTTAGTTACCCCTCCACCCCCCCTACCCAATCATCCTCTTTCAGATACATAGTTCATTTTGCCTTCTTATCATGAACTACTACCCTTTGTCCTAGAAAATCCTTTTCTTTCACTAGGTCATCATGTACTTCTGTCACTCTCATTTGTATCCCCCAGCTCCACTACTGGCAACTCCTGCTGATGACAGATGTCTCACAATCAGCTGCAAGCCTGCTCTTGGCTCCAAGCCTGAGGGAAGCTCCAGACTTTTTTCATGTTTGCTCTTTGCAGCAGCACTTTTATACAAATGCAGCAAAGTCACCTTTTCCTGAAGTACAGCTTCTTAGAGAATTCCAGGTCCCTCTGCACCACCAAGACTGAATACCTATAGAAACAGCTTGAGAAAAACTGCAGACAATGCTATCCAGAGGGGTGAGTAAGCATGGATGGCATTTTGCCCTGGGAGTCCTGTTTTGAGCAGTCAGAGCATGTCAGTGCGTTATTTCATTGCCTAATATACACAGCAGGAGCTCTGTACTTGAGTGTGCAGACAAACCTCCATCATACCAACCTAAGCTACATACATCTTCCCTCACCATCTAGTGAAATACTTTCATCTCTTCCCATGCCTCCTGTGTCATTCAACCCCAGCATTACCTTCCTCCACTCATTTCTTCTACTTACCTTTTGCAAACCAAAAAGAATACAAAATTGTCCAATGAGGAGCTAAATGAAGAGAGTCTAGGGTGTGCTAACTCATCAACCAACTAGCAGGAAAGTCTACAAATTTAGATGGACAGATATTCCAGTGCTATATATATTCAGATTGGCCTGGTGCTTATCTATCAGGTGCTGGCAGCCAAATACCAGTCTTCTAGCCTGAAGAAAAATGGTTTAAGGGACTATGTCTGTATAGATCTAATATACAAAGTAATTGTATCAATTTCTGGCCTGAACTTTCTGCAATTTCTATTTGCTCCTGAGCAAAGAAGCCAACACCAAAGGACTAGCTAACTTAGCTCTATGTGACGTTAGCAGCTACGTCTGCATTAGCAAGTAGCACTTTGCAATAGAAAGTCTGTGACCTAAGACAGAGGCTTCTGAGAACTGGATGCCCACAATACATGCTTTTGGGAAGTGCTTTACTTTCCAGTAGCTGTACACCAGTCTTTCAGCAGACTGAAACCTCAATAGCAGATTGTCCTGGTTTCAGCCAGGGTAGAATTAATTTTCTTCAGAGAAGCTACTGTGAGGCTGTTTTGGATTTGGGATGAGAAAACGTTGATAATGTGCTGATGTTTTGAGTTGTTGATAAGTAGTCAAGGACAGTCCAGCTTCTCATGCTGGCCTGCTAACAAGAAGGCTGAGGGTGCACGGGAAACTGGGAGGGGACAGCTGACCCAGGCTGACCAAAGAGATATTCCATACCATACAATGTCATGCTCAGTATATAAAGTTGGGACGAAGAGGAAGGAAGGAGTGGAGGGACGTTCAGAGTTATGGCATCTGTCTTCCCAAGAAACCATTACGCGTGATGGAGCCCTGCTTCCCTGGAGATGGCTGAACACCTGCCTGCCCATGGGAGTGGTAAATTAATTCCTTGTTTTGCTCTGCTTGCGTGTGCGGCTTTTGCTTTACCTATTAAACTGTCTTTATCTCAGACCAGGAATTCCCTCACTTTTACTCTCCCGATTCCCTCCCCCATCCCACCATGGGGGAGTGAGCGAGTGGCTGCGCGGGGCTAAACCATGACACAGATGGAGTAGTCCTAGAACACATCATCCAATTTCACAGAAACACAGAATGGTTCGGACTGGAAGGGACCCCTGGAAGTCATCTTGTCCAACCTGCCCTGCTGAAGCAGGGCCAGCTAGAGCTGGTTGCCCATGACCATGTCCAGAGTATCTCCAAGGATGGACACTCCACAACTTCTCTGGATAAACTGTACCAGTGCTGGGTGACCCTCACAGTAAAAAAAGTGTTTCTTTATGTTCAAACAGAACCTACCACAGCTCAGGTTTTATTTTAGACTTAGTCTTACCCAAAAAGAATCCAGTTTACCCAGTCTGAGACCACTACAATGCAATCAAATTGATGTTCAAGTGATTCACTTCAACAGCAAAAACACAACCCTTTATCCTAGCTGAAATGCTACCATAGATTCATTCACTGATTCCTCTACTACAACCATGTTCTGTCACTCTTATTCACAATCAGCAGTACCTGACTTTAAAAAGTGGTGTTAAATATAGTCTTTATTTAAAATTTTTAGCATGGTATGGGCAGGGTTTTTTTTGTTCTTTAGCTGCTTCCCTGTCTCCAAAAACAGGACACAAAGTAAAATAGAGAGAACTGTCTAAACACAAGTATACCACCATACCATGCATTGGAATAGTTTAAACCATAGAAGGGTATGTTTCATCCATTCAAAACTTGGTAATAATACAAGTAAGAGATAAAGGAGAAAGACTGGTGCATTCCCTTCCACATTTACTTCATTTCCCACATTACCAAGATTATAACCCAAGAATTCATAAAGCTGCAATTAGCATCTGTGATAGAAACCTGAAAACAACTTTATCAAACTTGTATGCCAGCACAAAACACTATCAATGACCAGTAACCACATACACATTGATCTCAGCCATATCTCTAGAAAAGTACATGTAGGCATTAGATATTCCATGCATTTGGAAGCCTGTCCTACTCTAACACATCACCATCTCAGACACAGACTCAAAGGAACCAGGCCCAAGCCCATTTCGAAATCAATGCACAGCAGGGCTGATGGCAGATGAAATATGCTGTGCACAGACTCTACAGCATGGCACGACGCTATACTACGTAAGCAGTGGCTTAGAGGCTACACATGCTGAGGGTGCCCAGTGTTCACAGCTTTGTGATCGATCAAGACAGCCCTGTTCTAGTATTGCTGAAGTCATAGTTATGGTTACAGCTCTGTGGCAGATCATCAACTGGGACAACAAAGTCTGCCCGATCACTCATGAAAAATACAGTTCAGTCTGACCTGCACAATTGCTATCACTGCAGTTTGAAAATTATCAAACCATCTGCAGACAAGTACTACTGATATAATTTAGGAATAAAGGACATGAACAATAACAGAGTCAAACAACACATGCCATAACACTTTTGATGTCTTCCAAAAAGAGTGGAAAGAAGAGACATTCTAATGAAAACTCCCAGAAGGGTGGACTTCAAAATGTCTATTTTCTCTCTAGTATTTTCTTTTTCTTCAGATCATTAGGAAAGACCTCTACAAGTATAGTGTCTCAGCTTTTGCCATTTTAATTAGATTTTTCACAAAAACATTAAAAGAAGTTTAAAAGCGTCTGTTAAAAATAAAATTGCATCATGCCCAAATGCTTTATTCCTTCAGCCTTTAACCTAGCTAGTCAGGGAAATGAATTAATGAATCAACTTGCAAAATGTAGTGCAACTTTTGTGAATACAGGAGGCAGAATCTGGCACTCAGAAAACTTCCTGCTAAACTGGCTTACCTATATAGACAGCATATTTGCCCTATACTTTTTAACAAAACATTTTAGGAAAGTAGTAACTGCCATTTTCTGCTCATTAATGTGTACAAACTTTAAAATTAAAGTTCATCAATTTGCATGGTGGTAAGGAAAAAAAAAAAGAAAAAGGTTTCATCTGACCTATTTTTGATCAAATTTTAACAGAATAGCTGTTAACATTCAAAAATGCTTCAGGGCCAATTCCCATTAATCGTTGTAACATTGATTTAATTTTTAAGTGTAGGTAGGATGCTTTTCCCATACCTGCAACCCTATTTTTATCATAAACAAGTTGCTTCTTGACTATTTTTCAAAAAAAAAAGTAATCATTCCCAGTCATTTTCATATTCATACAGAAAAAGTAGCACTGCTGGACACATTAGTGTGTTTAAAGAAACCGGGGGAAAAAACCAGGAAAAATTCTGGTTACAAATAAAATATGCAAAATATTCTGGATATAAAATTTCCACAGCTGGTATTTCATCCAAATAGCTTTTCAAAATTAAACAAGAATTAGGAATTCATAAAATACACATGCTAACTAGGAGTCACAAACCCAAACGGAAATGCTGTATGGGGCAGTGTGGTTGTCACCCCCTTAAAGCCAAGGTCTCCAAGTCAGCACCACAAGGGTGGCATCTTCATCTATGGAGCCAAAAATTGGAGTCCTCTCCTGAGGGCAGTGCCTACAGTAGCCTTTGAAGAACTGAGCATGGCTCACCCCTTTTGAAACACAGCTGCTATGGGAGGGGGCATGTTTTGCAACACCCAGGCAGTTACAGCACCTGTCAAGTCTTGTGCTCTAGCTCTCTAGATTAGCCCTGTTTCTTTTCTCATGATTATTTAATAAAATTCAAAACCAAGCTTTTGAATAGAGACTTAAATCCAGGGCAAACCTCTGCCCCCTTCCAGAGTACCACAGTCATTTGGTTACAACTGTGTTGCCTCCTGCATCTGAACATGTCTATTTTGTGTTTTGTGAAATCCACTTGGGTTTCAACTGAGGAAGCAGAAGGGGACTTTGCCTCCAACTCCCCACTTTCCTCCAGCCTAGACACTGGCCTGGTGATTAACATACTGTCATGGGAAGGAAGAGGCATTGATATGAATGAGGACACACCTGAATCCAATTTTCTTGCTTGTCCAACTAGTCTAACCAGTATGCTAACCACTGGTTCATGAGCAACCTGGTTTTGAATAACAGTGTGTTGCTACTCTGGTTTGTTTTGTTTTTGTTTTTTTTAAAGGAATTATCCAAGTATTCACATTGGATCAGTCCCTCACGAGGCTTAGATGACACCTCAACTCTTTTCTGATTGGCTTAAGTTGCTAGTTACACATATGAAACACTACAACTCCTATGAAGTCTTTTGGAAAAATAAGAATATACCTATAGAGTTAAAGTAGCTCCATGATTATGCAGCTGCTGAAGAAGGTTGGCTGGATTTTTATTACTGTCAGTCTTCAATGAACCAAGTCTTAGGTCCAGATATAAATACTTATATGTGATATTAAATCTGCATACTCCATATAATATCAATGTTTTAAAAAAAAATATTCACTATGAGAAAAAAGCCTATCACTATGGATATACAGCCTGCAGATCAGTGTCTCAAGTTGTGATCAAAACTTATATTCACCACTTCTCACAGTACTCAAAAGCTTTTGTTTAGGACCTAAATGGACTAGGCAACATGAACAAAGCAAGTGAATAAATGTTCCTTTTCCCTTCTTCCATGTAGAAGGAAGAAATTAGTTCCAACATTAAAAAAGTGGTAAGTGGATTTACATAAAGTAAAAATTGTAAAATGTCCTCTGACATTGATAATTAATGTAATTTTAAAATTCCCATGTTGATCATGATTTGGCAATTTTATTTATTTTCTAAAACTAAATGCACACAGGAATAAAAATAGATATTGTTTTAAATTAATTTGATTATCATATACCCACACGCTAGTCCTGATTACTCAAGCTATGCCTTTTTCATATCCAAATTACAAAAGACTTTCAACAGCATTCTGTACAGTATTGTTCATTTTCCAAGGATGTGATTATCACCTGAACATATGGAAAAGAGGAGTATTTTAGCTAATAACTATACTTATGTATACAATCTACCCAGCCCTGCTGTACAGGTACAATGTGAAAACCCTTTCCATTTATTTAATTCTCATTGTACAGGGTTTCCTCTCCATTATTTCAATTAAACGTTTTTTTTCCCTTTTCAAATTAGTCCTTTGCAGCAGCAGTTTTAATGACTTATTCTCTCCAGTTTTAGAAAAGATACTTCCTTTTCTGCCAACTATTCCTTGCTCCTGCCATGCCTTCCTCACAGTTGTTCTGACAGTCTCCCAGATGCTTCATCTCCCTACCTCTCATCAGGCTTTGCAGCTCAGAACTCCATAGTGCTGCTAAAAGAGAAACAAATGGCTGACAGAAAACGCACAAGCAAAACAAGCAAGGTTGGCATTAGCTGTAAAAAAAATAGTGATTAATATGACTTCTACACCTGCATAGCTTCTGTGATCTATGTGACATGAATCACAGCACTGACTCAAAACAAAAAACTCAAACCCTGTATACCTACTTTCTGACCTTCTAATAAACTCAGGCTGAAATAGTTACTTGGAAAGAACCAACACACATATAAACCACTTTTTTTCCTTGCAAGAACTTAGCTCTTTTCTGCTACTCCTGCCCTCTTACTATTGTGAATCAGACTACACCAGATGACAGGAAATTATATACCAAACACCTTATGCTATTATGCCCTTGCTTGCTTTCTCTTGCTTACCCTCCAGAACATTTCTATTTAGACCTATTACAAAGATGTTACCTCCAGCTGTGCCACACTAACACAAACCAAAGTAATCTACCTTTAATCTCCCAAGATTCCTCTTGACCCAGCTAATGACAAAAGTGATGGTGTGACAGCAGGTATGATCTGGAAATTATCAGGGCTACCCCCAGATGCCTACGGGTTGAGAGATTTCATATGATGATAGTAGCCAAGGTAAAGAAGGGTGAGGTGCTTTAATTATGCCACCATTTGGCTGTCAAATAAGCTGCTTTACAAGGCAACCATGTTAAGAAGCAAATTATGCATTTTAATATACCGAGATACATTAAAATGGAGAAAAATAATGCAAAACCACAAAAGCGCATAGAAATTAAGTACAGCTACCAAACCATGAATAATACACAGATTTACGTGTGATTAAAAACTCAAAAATTCTAACATTATTTAATCCAGGAAAAAGATTACATGAGTTTAATCAAATATTGAAAATTCTGAAAGGGAACTGACATGGGAAATGACCATCTTCTTTTTCAATTAAATGAAAACAAGAAATAAAATTATTTAATGAACCAAGGTTCTTAAATTTAGAATTTAGTAAAACTTCCTTTTGGTTCTGTAATTTCATATCAATTGTAATTAAACCTGGGCGAGGAAAAAACCCTAAATATTAATATTTTATCACTATTAAGATGGGAAAAATAAGGCGATAGGGTTAAAAAAACCCTACTAAACTTTAAAGTAAAAAAGAAATCATAGATAGGAATGTTCTTCTACCAGTTTTTCAGCTCTCAAGAATGTATTTTTTAAGAGGAAAAGGAGCTTTTCCCAGCAGTACCGGAATTTAATGGTAAATGGGATTTAAACAGGGAGTTAGTCAATAGGACCCCCTGGGAAACTGCCCTCAAGGACAAGGCAGCAGAACAGAGCTGGCAGATCTTCAAGGACGCTTTCCATAGAGTGCAAGAGCTCATGATCCCCAGGTGTAAGAAACCAGGAAAGGAAGGCAAGAGACCAGCATGGCTGACAGGAAACATGATGGGCAAACTCAAGGGCAAGAAGGAAATGCACAGACAGTGGAAGCAGGGACGGGTATCCTGGGAAGAGTACAGGGACACTGCCCAGTTGTGTAGGGATGAGGTCAGGAGGGCCAAGGCCCAGTTGGAGCTGAACTTGGCAAGGGATGCAAAGAATAATAAGAAGGGTTTCTACAGGTATGTCAGCCAGAAAAGGAAGGTCAAAGAAAGTGTACCCCCCTTGATGAGCAAGACTGGCAGACTGGCAACAACGGATGAGGAGAAGGCTGAGGTACTGCACGATTCCTTTGCCTCAGTCTTCACTGGCAGTGTCTCTTCCCACACCTCTCGAGGGGATGGACTGCAAGATGAGGACTGGAGGAGCAAAATCCCTCCCACTGTAAGCAAAGATCAGGTTCAAGAGCACCTGAGGAACCTGAACATGCACAAGTCTATGGGACCTGATGAGATGCATCCCAGAGTCCTGAGGCAATTGGCTGATGTAGTTGCCAAGCCACTTTCCATGACGTTTGAAAAGTCATGGCACTCGGCTGCAAAGTCCCTGGAGACTGGAAAAAGGGAAACATTGCATCCATTTTTAAAAAAGGTAGCAAGGAGGACCTTGGGGCGTACTGACCTGTCAGCCTCACCTCTGTGCCTGTAAAGATCATGGAACAGATCCTCCTAGAAGCTATGCTAAGGCACATGGAGGGCAAGGAGGTGATTCGAGATAGCCAGCATGGTTTCACCAAGGACAGGTCCTGCCTGACCCACCTAGTAGCCTTCTGTGATGTATGATGGACAAGGGAAGAGTTACCAATGTTGTCTCATCTGGACTTCCGTAAGGCCTTGGACACGGTCCCCCACAATATCCTTCTCTCTAAATTAGAGTAGATGAGGAACTGGTTGGATGGTCATATTCAGAGGGTAGTGGCAAATGGCTCAATGTCCAGATGGACTTTATGAGGTTCAACAAGGCCAAATACAGGGTCCTGCACCTGGGTCAGAGCCAGCCCCAGTATCAGTACAGGCTGGGAGGTGAAGGGATTGAAAGCAGCCCTGCCAAGAAGGACTTGGGGGCACTGGTGG
>NW_010550982.1:0-281 GCF_000687285.1 Phaethon lepturus | reverse complement strand
TGACCCTGAGCAACCTGATCTAGTTGAAGATGTTCCTGCTCACCGCAGGGGGGTTGGACTAGATAACCTTTAAAGGTCCCTTCCAACCCAATGATTCTGATTCTATGGTAAATTAGTTCAGTAAATGGACTAAGGACCTTAACCTAGTGCAGGTATTAAAAAACTCGTGCTCTTATTAATTCAGGAGTTTTAAAAAAGCTGAGATGGAGCAATATAAAAATGGATTGGGGAAAATTATTTCATTATACCATATGTCGTGGTTTAGCCCCAGTCGGCAACTA
>NW_010550981.1:19826-20082 GCF_000687285.1 Phaethon lepturus | reverse complement strand
CCACCAGGGCACATTGCTGTTCCATGGATAATTTATTATCTACCAGGACTCCAAGGTCCAGGACTCCATGGAGCTGCTTTCCAGCAGGTCAATGCCTAACCTGTACTGGTGCATGGGGTTGTTCCTCCCCAGGAGCAGAACTCTACACTTGTCCTTGTTAAATTTCATGAGGTTCCCCTCAGCCCAACTCTCCAGTCTGTCCAGATCCTATTGAATGGCAGCACAGCCTCCTGGTGTATCCGCCCCCCCCCCCACT
>NW_010550981.1:14150-19453 GCF_000687285.1 Phaethon lepturus | reverse complement strand
TACATTCCAACCCTTCATCTAGGTCATTGACGAAGATGTTGAACAACAGGTCCCAGTACTGATCCCTGGGGAACATCACTAGCTACAGGCCTCCAACTGGACTCTGCGCCACTGACCACAACCCTTTGAGCTCTGTTGCTTAGCCAGTTCTCGATCCATCTCACAGTCAACTCATCCAACCCATACTTCCTGAGCTTCACTATAAGGATGTTATGGGAGACAGTGTCAAAAGCCTTACTGAAGTCAAGGTAAACCACATCCACTGCTCTCCCTTCGTCTAGCCAGCTAATCACTCCATCATAGAAGGCTATCAGGTTGGTCAAGCATGATCTCCCCTCGGTGAATCCTTGCTGACTGTTCCTGATAACTTTCTTTTCATCCATGTGCCTAGAGATGGCCTCCAGAAGGAGCTGTTCCATCACCTTCCCAGGGATGGAGGTGAGGCTGATCAGTCTATAATTTGCTGGGTCTTCCTTCTTGCCCTTTTTGAAGGCTGGTGACATTTGGGGTGACGCTGGCTTTCCTCCAGTCCTCAGGCACCTCTCCCGTTCTCCATGATTATTAAAAAATGATGGAGAGAGGTGTTGCAACAACATCAGCCAGCTCCCTGAGCACTCTCAGGTGCATCCCATCAGGGCCCATGGATTTGTGAGTATTCAGTTCAGCCAAATGATCTCTAACCCAAACCTCATCAACCAGTGGAGAGTCTTCCTCCCTCCAGGCTTTTTCGCTTATCTCCAGGGTCTGGGATTCCTGAGGAGTAGTCTTAGCAGTAAAGACTGAAGTGAAAAAGGCATTCAGTAACTCTGTCTTCTCTGCCTCCTCTGTCACCGGGGCTCCCACTTCATTCACCAAAGGTCCCACATTTTCCCTAGTCTTCCTTTTACCGCTGATATACTTGAAGAAGCCCTTCTCGTTCTCTTTCACTTCCTTCACCAGATTTAGTTCCAAGAGGGCCTTGGCCATCCTTGTTGCATCCCTGCATATCCTGACAACATTCCTATAGTCCTCACAAGCGACCAGTCCCTTTTCCACCTACTGTAAACTCCTTTCTTCCATACAAGTTTTTCCAGCAGTTCCTTGATAATCTGTGTGAGTCTCCTGCCTCCCCTGCTTCATTTCTTACTTAAAGGAATGCACTGATCTTGAGCTTTGAGAAAGTGGTGCTTGAATAATAACCAACTCTTTTGGGCTTCCCTACCTTCTAGAGTGTTAGCCCATGGGATACCTCCAAGTATATCTTTAAAGAGGACAAAGTTAGCCCTCCTGAAGTCTAGGGTCACAATCTTATTTATCGCCCTGCTTCTTCCTTGTTCGATACTGGACTCCACCATGTCGTGATCACTACAGCCAAGGCTACCCCCAACCTTTACATTCCCAAAGAGTCCTTCCTTGTTTCTGCCAGTATTTGAAGATTCCACACCATGCATGATTCTCTGTGACTTTTAGGAGTGCTGCTGAAGAAGATGATGATATCAATTTGAGCCACTTACTTAATATATCTAGTGCTGTAAAATAACCTGCCATTCTTTCCTCTTTTCTTCCCTTAGTTTTACTTCAGTAAAACCTTGCAGGAGAAAACAATGCTAGCTGACAAAATCCTTGAAGAGAGGATTATCTCCCAATGTGTGAAAATTAAATTTAGTTTAAACAAGTGATTTAACTAACTAAATGGAGAACCCTTAGCTGTAATTAATCCTACCATAAACCTAAAAATTTAGGAATTTTTTCCCAAGATGTCTGGACAGCCAGCCACATTAGCCACTTTACTGTGCCTTTTCATGCAATCATTTCTCTCACCCTTTGAGTAACACACAGAAAAGGTAATTATAAATCATATGCGTACATTTCAATGTCTCAAAATTATACTCAGCTTAGAGTTTGTCATTATTGCTTATGCATCAAAGTATGATGATGCTCCAAAACATGATTTGAATCACAGTTTTGATTTAGATATTTTGAAAATAAATTATTTTGAAAATAATTAAGTGTTTGAAAGATATTGTCAAAGTAAACATCCCCTGTTGATCTGTAGGTATGCATATACGAGATCATATTTCACTGGAGTGTTTTGAAAGGAAGTTTACTCTGTATTTTATTAAAAATGCACAGTAATGGACATGTTTCATTCTGTAAGCTTTTTGTAAAAAATAAGGCATAATCTCAATTGTAATCCCTTTCCATTACCAGTTCCTGGACTTCCTCTCTACCAGTGGACTGCTGCAGGCAAATTAAAAATAACTCTTTAAATTATATTACTTATGAAAATAAGTAATAAAATAAAAATTATTTTTTAAATAAATGGTAACTTATTGTTTTATTTTTCCATATTTACTTTAACAAATTAGCATGCTACTACCTCTAAGAGTATGGAATATTTTTGTAAAAGTGTGAGCAATATTTTTTGATGAGCTACACCATGACAGCAAGTCATACTCTCAGTGAATATTCAACACAATAAGAGCTCCAGAATAGAGAATAATCTAGCAAAACTGGACAATTTTTCAATAAATTGCGCATAAACTTTGTATCTTTGACCTCTTTATATATTGCATATTGTTTTATCACATACTTTGAAATACTGAAAACCTCAACTCCTATTTCTCTATGTTTGCTTAGTAGGTACAACTTGCTATATAGTGTTTTTAAACTGGTTATATATTCTACAGAAGATAATCTGTCTGAAATGACTACTACTTCTAAGGTTACTTTGTTAAATACCCTGAACTGGATAGACTTCCTTCAATGAGGTTGCTTAGAAGTAATGTAGTTCTGAAAGTCTTTCCCTCAAGTGGTTATTCCTCTGTGCTGGTTTTGTCTGGGATGATAGAGTTAATTTTCTTCACAGCGGCTAGTATGGGACTATGTTTTGAATTTATGCTGGAAACAATGCTGATAATACAGGGATGTTTTTGTTATTGCTGAGCAGTTCTTACACAGAGTCAAGGCCTTTTCTGCTTTTCACACCACCCCACCAGCGAGTAGGCTGGGGGTGCACAAGAAGATGGGAGGGCACACAGCCAGGACAACTGACTCCAGCTGACCACAGGGATATTCCATACCATATGATGTCATGCTCAGCATATAAAACCGGGACAAAGGAAAAAGAAGGGATGGAGGGATGTTCGGAGTGACGGCGTTTGTTTTCCCAAATAACCACTACGTGTGATGCAGCCCTGCTTCCCTGGAGATGGCTGAACACCTGCCTGCCCATGGGGAGTGGTGAACGAATTCCTTGTTTCCTTTGCTTGTGTGCAGCTTTTGCTTTCCCTATCGACCTGTCTTTGTTTCAACCCATGGCTTCTCTTACTTTTACTCTTCTGATTTTCTACCGCATCCCACCGGGGGGGAGTGAGCGAGCAGCTGTGTGGTGTTAAACCATGACACCCTCACAGCGAAAAACACGTGTGTTGTCATGGTTTAGCTGCAGCCAGCAACTAAGCACCACGCAGCCACTTGCTTGCCTCCCTGCACCGGTGTCATTGGGGAGAGGATCAGAAAAAATACCGCTTGTGGGCTGAGATAAAAACAGTTTAATAGGACAGCAAAGGAAGAGGAAATTATAATAATATTCTTGATAAAGGAATATTCAAAAACAAGTGATGCACAATGCAACACTTGTTCACCACCCAGTGATTGATAGCTTGTCCTTGAGCAGCAATTCCCACCCCACAGCTAACTCCAGTTTTGTATACTGAGCATGACGTCATATGGTATGGAATATTCTTTTGGCCAATCTGGCTCAGCTCTCCTGGCTATACCCCCTTGTCGTGGTTTAGCCCCAGCCGGCAACAAGCACCATGCAGTTGCTTTGAGATTTGGCTTTTGGGATTACAAGGCTACAGATAAGGCATGATCATACGTTTAACAAACTTAATAAATCAGATCAATAGAACATCAGGGAATTAATCAGCATATCCAGCATATTACAGTGTTATAAACAAACAATCATCTTTGCGTGCATTTGAATTGCAGCAAGAAGGACCCTGCAAGAAAGGAACCTCTTATCTGCTGCCACAGCAGGATTTACCAGACGTTTGCTGATGATGACAATTTATCAACTAATAGGTTGCATAATTATGGTCAAATAAAGCTCATATGTGTCCTATTAAATGCAACTTTGTCTTGGTATAGATAAGGCATAAGTTAAAAAGGGGAGGTGCTGGTCCCAAACACTTTTTTATAAACTTATATCCAAGACAACATAATACTAAATGTATCAAACATTTTTTGGAGTAGGAATAGAAACCATTGTTCTTTCTTCACAGTTGCAAGTCTTTAACATATTAAGCATATAAACATTGTCCGTGTGAGACTCTCTCATGTTTTGGCCCAAATAACTTTTTTTAATAATACCATAATAAGGGAGGCTACTTCAGCAAGAGGGGCTGACATGCCATGACTTCAGAATACTTGTCATTGTTTAACCCCAGCTGACAACTAAGCACCACACAGCCGCTCGCTCACTCCCTCCCTGATGAGATGGGGGAGAAAATCAGAAGGGTAAAAGTGAGAAAACACATGTATTGAGATAAAGACAGTTTAATAAGTAAAGTAAAAGCCGTGCACACAAGCAAAACAAAACAAGGAATTCATTCACTGCTTCCCACGGGCAGGCAGGTGTTCAGCCATCTCCAGGGAAACAGGGCTCCGTCACACGTAATGGTTACTTGGGAAGACAAATACCATCACTCTGAACGTCCCTCCATCCTTTCCTTCTTCTTCGTCCCAGCTTTATATGCTGATCATGATGTTATATGGTAGGGAATATCTCTTTGGCCAGTCTGGGCCAGCTGTCCAGCACGTTATCAACATTTTCTCATCCTAAATCCAAAACACAGCCTCACACTAGCTTCTGTGAAGAAAATTAACTCTACCCTGGCTGAAACCATTACACTCTTCCCAGCTTCTTGTGTAACTCCTCACTGGCAGAACATGGAAAGCTGAAAAGTCCTTGACTTAGCATAGACACTACAACTTCACAGCAATGACTAAAACATCAGTGTGTTATCAACATTATTCTCATACTAAATCCAAAACACATCACTATGCCAGCTACTAGGAAGAAAATTAACTCTATCCCATCCAAAACCAGGACACTTAATTATTACAAAAACCACCACCAACATCTTAACTTCTTCCCATTTCTTGTATTAAAATGTGTTGGACTAAAGAACCTAAGAAATGCACTTTCAATAAAGGTTACTCTGTAACTTGAATTTTAATTTCCTGTTGTTCATCTTGATCAGTAATTATAAGAATGAATAGGTGAGCTTAAAATCCTGTGCTAAAACTCTTCACTT
>NW_010550981.1:7009-13709 GCF_000687285.1 Phaethon lepturus | reverse complement strand
GGAATAAGTGAAGGAAGTTATAAGAACCATCAAGTTAAAAGCTAGCTTCTACTCTGGCCTTTCTGCTGTGTACAGGAGTAGTTCCATTAATGTTGATTTACAGTGATGTAAATAAAATTTTTCCTGCCTATAATCAGGTTCGTTATGTTGACAGCAAAAAAAAAAAAAAAAAAGTAAAAAAGTAAAATGGTGTACTTTCAAAGAAACTATGTTTTTATTTTCCTCTACATGCAATCTGTCTGTATAAAACAAAACTTTCTGGTTTTTTGTTGGTAGTGTTACATACTTCGGTCCTTTACTAAACTGGGAGTCACCATCCAAATCTACTAGCGCAGCTTGGGCATTCCATAGAAATCAATTAGGCAAAATAGTTATGTTGCATCAGAAAGGCCGGGCTCAAGCAGAAATAGGCATTATTGGGTAGCAGAAAAAGTAGAGTCTAAGGAGGATATAAATGCATCATTGGTTTTGACAAAGCTTGATCACCTTTTAATCATTTGACAAACACAACTTATCTGTGCAGATAACTTTTCTAGCTCATGCAGGTTAGCTTTCCTCTGTAAAGGCAGAGAGGGTCAGTGTACAGAATGCTTCACTTTCTCTAGCAATCAACATTGCTTTGATAACATTTAATACTGAAGTTGACAGCTTTCAGAGTTAGCCAATGCCATGGATTTTGTAAAGCATTGTTCAAGAACAGATGAAAGCAACACATAGTGTATCTGGACACTTTTAAAATATTTTAAAGATGATTCACTACAGTCGTTAATTTGGGATATTCCGTAACCTTGTCTCTGAATTGCAAGATCTGTCAGTCATACGCAGGAATAAACCTTAACTCTTCCCAACTGACGCGCAGATAACAGAGGAAGAAAAATATCACGCTAGCATGAAAATACAAGTAAACTTACTGCTTCAAAAATTTGTTTTACCTTTGAGCAGGTCCTTTTTAACTCAGCACAAATTAAAAGCGTGGACTACTGAGGCAAAGCAGTCAGAACATTCATTTGCTTAGTCCCAAGGATCAAAGCCACAAAGGTAAAAACACTGTTAACTTGTTATGGTTTAATCAATCATCGTAAATACTAAACCCTTGAGTAATAAATTATGTAAATACATTAAGTATGTGATGTTCTTCAAGTTCTGTTGCTTAAGCAGCAAAAAATTTTTAGCCCATGCCTGGAAGAAATGGCAGGTTAAAACCTGGTTGTCATGTATTATAATGTAAATTGAGTCAATGTCAGTGCAAAATAGCATATGGCAGAAACTCTTGAAGTTGAAATCTGCAAAGCATATGCATTCATAATTTTAAAATTCCTTTCAGCCTCTCTTTCCTAATACCAGCAGTGATTAGATTGCTTGCCCAGTACCTCAGGTATTAGGTAATGTTTGATTACCTGCAAATTAACTCATGTGTGCTTTTAAGGAAATTTACACTGTTTTGAGCATTTAGGCTCAACCCATTTGTTCATAGGAAACATCAGTGTGTACCACATCTTTGAGGAGGACTAGATTCTTCTCTGGTGTTATTGCATATCTTACCTTATTGTTACATACTGGATCTTTAAGTAGTAACGCTAAGTGAAAGCCCATGGTACAGTGTATGTTTTTACCTCAGTGTCAATCCTATGCATTTCTTATGACAGTGTTTCACTTTGTCACTTCTTATCTTTTTCTTACAATAAATGTGGTACCTGTTGGAATACACTTGTTCTTCATGACCCATGTTTTTGCCACTTGCTTTTTCCTTTGAAAGAGGACTGTCTCCTGCACTCTAGTTAGAATGGCAAGCATGCGTGTAAAGAAATTTCTTTCAATTTTGGGAGAAAAAAGGGGGGACACATTCCCCTTAACCAAAGAAAGCAACAGACAATCTTACAAGAACTGTCATGGCATGTATTTTAGAATGGGAGGGAGAGGTGAGGAAATTGTTTCTCAGCACCCTGTTCGTCACTGGATTTTGTCTTAGATCCCTATTCACCTTCTAATATTGCTATATATGCAGCTACGGTAACTGTTACTTGACTGATTCTGTTTGACCAAAACCATTAGATAAACCCACTAGGAAAAATGTGGCTGCAAAAAATCAGAAACAAAAATATTTAAAAGTATTTACTTACCAGGAAAAACAAACAAACAATGTTTTGGAACTAAGTTTTTATTCTATCAAAATCTGTTAATAGCTCACTCTTACTTGTAAGATATTGAACAGTCTTGCTTTCACTCTTCTGTGGTTTCATCTTTTCCACATGTAAATAACTTTGCACTTGCCACACTTAAGATTCTGAGAATAAACTACATGGATAGTAAAGTTTACCCTCCACCTGGTTTTACAGTCTCTCTAGTAGGTATATGTAGTCATAAGATCAAGGATATCTATTCTGTACTTAATGTATGTGCATAACACCTGTAAAGTTTAATAGGAAATATGTGCATACTAAGTGAAAACTACCCCTATGGGGTAATAAAAAGGAGTTTGATAAGCTCAATGGAGAGAGAAAAGCCAGTCCGTTACATTTGAAGAGATCTGAATTGTCTGGGAAAAAAAATATCTCAGTTCTTAAAGAATATTGTGAATTTCCATATTAATGACCCTATGTTTTCCTCCTTTAGCAATGATTTCCTCATAATGACTTTTCCCTGCATCTTCTCTGAAGGAGGTAATTTGTATTTTGGCTTTATATCTACATTTCTACATCACATAAAATGGGGTCCTGAATTGTTCAGTGCCATCAATTTTATGTGTATTCTACTTCTGCGGGGGACTCTTGTTTTCCAGTCTCCAGTAAGTCACTTACCAGTATAGCAGCAGTAATAAAAAAAATATTTTTCTTCTCCTCTCCTCTCCTCTCCTCTCCTCTCCTCTCCTCTCCTCTCCTCGGTCCTGAATTGTTCAGTGCCATCAATTTTATGTGTATTCTACTTCTGCGGGGGACTCTTGTTTTCCAGTCTCCAGTAAGTCACTTACCAGTATAGCAGCAGTAATAAAAAAAATATTTTTCTTCTCCTCTCCTCTCCTCTCCTCTCCTCTCCTCTCCTCTCCTCTCCTCTCCTCTCCTTTTTTTTATTCTATTCTTATCATATGCTATCATACCGTCATGTTACATTTTGAAGGCAAAGTATTTCACTGAGTACTGTGGGTTGAAATGTTCGATTTCACCGTTTGTCAGAGCTTAAGATTTCATTAAAGAAAACTTGAATTAAAACTTGGAAATAACTTCTAATAAATACAAATGCTGGTATCTTCTGGGTAATGTGTTGTTTTGCAGTGGAAATATATCATTGGTTTCTTTTACTTCAGGGTGGGTTTTCTTCCCCCAATTGCCTACTAAAGAATAGGTGACAGTAATAGACGAGACACTGTTTTACATGACAATTTTTTTTTTTTTGTCATTCTAGTCTAGATATTACTGTCTCTTCTTGGGGTTTTTTTTTGCATAATTCAACAGTACAATCTGTAGCTGGTGAACTACATTTCAGCAGCTTTCCAGTGAAAGAGACCATCCAAATCCCCCTGCTCAAGGATGTTTTATGAGAACTAAATTGCAGGCTGTGTTCTGTATGTTAGATTTCAGGGAATGCAGAGCAATGAAGAACGGTGACCACAAAGTACACCTAAATTACCTGTTCCCACTCTGCATCAGAGCCTCATGCAGTTGGTGTTGTTCATGTTGTTTTGGACAGTTCATGTGAGAGAATTTCTACACATGCATAGCTCTTCCAAGGTTCTCACGCTGAAACTTCCACATAGCCATTATCTGTTTGGTTCAACACAGGCGATATTTTGTAGATGTTTGGCTGCAGGATAACTATGTTGCTGTTGCTGCCCATTTGGGAAAGGCACTGAGGTGTATTTTGTAATATGTGCCGAGACCCTTGTCCCTTTTCACAAATTTGGCATCTTTTTGTGATGTACATGTGTTACTGAAGAGATAATAAGAAAGGATACCTAACAGCAATTTGGATTCTTATGCTACTGACCTTCTTTGGGAGAGGATAAGTACGTACATCCCTAGCACGTACCTCCCTGGAAGAGAACCAGAGAGAACATATAAATTCAGTAATGCTCTCCTGAATTATTACCCATCCTAAGCTAAACTTTCCATAGTATTTGCTTAGTCTGAAATGAAGAAAACACACAGATTTGAAAGATGATTCCTCAAGAAAGTGCTCAAGGTACGGACTCAATCCTTCTGAGTCAGGCAGCTGAGGACACAGCAGACTACCGCAAAGGTGCAGCAAGGGCACGCTGCCCTCAGAGAGCAAGGTAAGCCAGCAGCTGATGATGATGACAAAGCAGACGAGAATGGTGACATGACTGCCAAGCTCAATCCCCACAGTTCCCTCACCTCTGCAAGGTGAGCAAGGCAGGTCTGTTGTTGGCACCAGGGTTCAGCCGGGAATTCAGAGCAGCACACGAGTCTGCAGCAGGGAGGCACCAGCACCACTGGCACAACTTGGCCAGGACAAGGGACAAGTAGCCCAGCTAAACACAGGTCCAAAGCAAGGTAACGGGCAGGCCCCACTTTTCTTGGCTCTTTCTCACAAAGTTCTTTCCACACAGCCATCTGACCTGAGGTCACATAGCTGCACCAAAATCTGACCTAAACCCAGGCAGCCAAACCCCCAGGGGACTGGGGGGTTATATTCATGGCTTAAAGACATTTGGATTTTGGAAGTTACAAAATGTGTTAACTCAATCATGTTGGTAGATACTGAAAAGAGAACTAAAGCAAATGTATCTTGTCTTTCAGTCTTTATGCAACTGCATAACTCCTACTTTATACAACATGAAGGTGCTGGCAATTTTAGATATTTTGTAATGCTTGTTACTAAGAGATGGCAATAGATGGTGTGAGGGGGAAGATGTGCAGCTATTACTTTTTAAATCCAGAAAGGAGAATATTTTTGTGAAGTCAACTGTGCAAGTCAAGGCTGAAAATTCTTACACAACGAATGGAGAAAAAGGAAATCCAAAATTTAACAAGTTAGTAATTAGAGAGTAGATTAATCTGTTATGAGATTCTATGGAAATCTAGCTTGTCAAATTATATCATTAGGAGACAAAGATACATTGTTTTTGCATATTTTTCATGCTTCAAATGAATAGGTACAAAGCAATTACAACACTTGTTAAAGATGCTGATAACTTTGTGATCAAACTCAGGTTCAAACCAGGATATTTTGCACATTTTATCTGAAATACAAATTCAGCTGGGATTCACTAACTTAGTGAAATAGGATGATCTCTTCAGGACTGCTGGCCTACGTACCATTTCTGTGTGTGACACTTGGCATTCTTTCTTCAGGTTAGAAAAAGATGAGAAATTTTATGTATAGTCTTTGCAAATCAACAGACTTATTTTCAAAAAAATGTGGGAGATTTTTTCCAGAGCTAAAGGATGTTGAAATTCAAGTCATGTGCATACCTGTGTAAAAGGAACAGCTGATAACAATGAATGTGTTGTTCAACTCATCTGCATCAAAGGATGAAACTGATTCCAGCCAGCTTCGGACATGGACTCAGCTACGCACGGCATGCAAATTCCCAATCAGAGGTTTTGAGATCGTTCATGCAATATGAAATGAAACAGTCCAATAAATTTATTGCTGAATAACAGATGTTAAAAGGAAATTTAGGCACGGTGGTCCAAAACTGGATTATCAGCTCCCAAAACTGGTTTGGGCTTCAAGAAATGCAACAGTGTTCTTGCCAAATCAGTGAATAGATGATATGCATTTGGCATGTGCTCAAGTCTTACTGTGTGAAAGCCAACAATCTGTGTCAATCGAAAGACTGATGAATAGCAAAATGGTGTGCAATTTTAATTTGATGAAAAGTTGGAGATGAATTTTGATGTCTGAGGTATACACTTACTGTATTAAAGCAATGTAGCACTGAACATGAGAGCATTAGAAAGAAAAACATGAAGATGTTCAGATTATGGTGTACTGAGATAATTGACAAGGCTGTACTTCTACTGATTTCTTTATCAGCAATAATGAAGGGAAATGTAGTACCATATAAAAGTATATTCATACCCAGCCTGGGAGGGAAGCGGAGTGCTGTGACTAAAAATACAGTTACCACTGCTAAGCTTCCCCATCATGAACATTTTCATAGTAGGCATAGAGTTTTGTTTACATACATTTGAAAATTATTTCTATAAGTTGCCATTTCAGGTGGCAGATTCTACTGCCTTTATTCAATGTCTTTTATGTACCTTTACTGTATAGCAACATGTATTGGGTTTGCGTGGCCAGGTTTTGGTAGCGGTGGGAGTTGCAGGGGTGGTTTCTGTGGGAAGCTGCTAGAAACTTCCCCTGAGGCCAATACAGATCCTCCGCTGGCCAAGGCCAAGCCCATCAGTGATGGTGGCAGCGCCTCTGGGATAACGTATTTAAGAAGAGGAAAAAAAAATGGCACACAGCATTTTGCAACCAGAGAGAGGAGTGACAATATGTGAAAGAAACAGCACTGCAGACACCAACGTCAGTGAAGGAGGGGGAGGAGGTGCTCCAGGCGCTGGAGCAGAGATTCCCCTGCAACACATGGTGAAACCCATGGTGAGGCCGGCTGTCTCCCTGCAGCCCATGGAGCTCCACAGTGGAGCAGATCTCCACCTGCAGCCTGTGGAGGACCCCACACCGGAGCAGGGGGATGCCCGAAGGAGGCTGTGACCCTGTGGGAAGCCCTCAC
>NW_010550981.1:908-6831 GCF_000687285.1 Phaethon lepturus | reverse complement strand
TGGAAGGGACCCAGGCTGGAGCAGTTCATGAAGAACTGCAGCCTGTGGGAAGGACTCACATTGGAGAAGTTCATGGAGAACCATCTCCTGTGGGAGTGATCCCATGCTGGAGCAGGGAAAATCTGTGAGGAGTCTTCCCCCTGAGGAGGAAGGAGCAGCAGAGACAATGTGTGATGAACTGACCACAACCCCCATCCCCTTATGCCCTTCGGTGGGGAGGTGGTAGAGAAATCAGGATCAAAGTTGAGCCCAGGAAGAAGGGAGGGGTAGAGGGAAGGTGTTTTAAGATTTGGTTTTAGTTCTCATTATCCCACTCTGATTTTGACTGGCAATAAATTAAACTAATTTCCCCAAGTTGAGTCTGTTTCGCCTATGACGGTAACTGCTGAATGCTGTCTCCCTCTCCTTATCTGGACCCACAATCTTCTTGTTACATTTTCTCTCACCTGTCCAGCTGAGAAGGGGAGTGCTAAAGCAGCTTTGGTGGGCTCCTGGTGTCTAGCCAAGGTCAACCCACCACACAACAATAGAAAGAATTTTGCCTCCCCTGATGCACTTTTCTACTAACACTTTTCTTGTTGCTATCCTGCAGATTGCCTCCTGTGGGATTTATTGCCCAGAGATCCTGGTTGGGAGTATGTATTCCATGCTGTCTTAGAATCATAGAATCACAGAATCTTTGGGTTGGAAGGGACCTTTAAAGGTCATCTAGTCAAACCCCCCTGCAGACATCATCAACTAGACCAGGTTGCTCAGAGCCCCGTCCAACCTGACCTTGAATGTTTCCAGGGATGGGGCATCTACGACCCCTCTGGTAGCTCAGCTACTTCCATTAATGATATGGGGTCATAACTGGGAACAATGACCCAAAATCTGTAGGTAGTCTCACTATTTGCTGTGGAAAGTTGATTTTCTGACATTTGCAGACAAAAGAAGTTTTAAGTAAAATATTCCTATTTCTGGTTAGGCATAAAGGCTTAACTATGAATCTGTGGATTCTTTCACTGAAATTGTATATCATAAAAAGTGTTAACAGGTGACTGTGTATTGCAACTAGTAGGTTCTGGTGGGGAGAGGCAGGAAAGCGGGAGAGGGTTATGGTCCTGATGGTGTGGAGAAGAGAATAAATCCATTAAGGTATGTAGTTTTCTATCCCAGCTTTTTTTTAATTACTGAAATGAGTAAAAAATCCAAATTACATTACAGTATCTTGCAAATACCTTCTCATGCAAAACAGTTCAATGTTAACTATACAAGCAGCAGTCCCACTAAAAACATTTGATAACAGATTTAACAGTGGTTTCAGAAAGACATGAAGCATCCTTGCTTTAGTTTCTCTTCTGCTGGTTCAGCAACAAACCAGTTATCAGTCAAATAATCATAACTTTGCTAACTCACACATCCATTACTCAGGATAGGAGTATATAGGGTAAGAACTTTTTAGGATGGCTCCAGCTTAACTTAACTATACTGATGTAAATAGTACTGTATTTGCATTTTTCAAAGCTATCCATCATTCAGTACAGGCAACAAGTAATTAAACTCATCCATTACGCTGTGTGCTTGTTGCTGTGTTTCTGAAAGAGCCTCAGTGTTAATCTCCTAAAGATGTGCTCAGCTATTATTGATGAAATGATTGCTCTTAGTGTATTTTAGGGCAAAATCTAATTAAATAGTTTGAACTATCTACAGCCCTTCTTTGAATTAAGCAAGATTTTGAACTGGAACCCAGCTAGAGCTAGAACACAGCTGGAAGGGTGTAAATTACAGCTGACCGCTGTTAAGTCCTCAAAAAGAACATAGTAACTGAGATACTTTAATCCCAATCTCCCATATGTAAATGCTACAGTCCAGTCAAACAGCATATGATTTGCTGCCTAATTGTGGAACTTGACCAGAGAATTTTACATACAAAAATATGTTAGGAATTTCATGATGAAATTAATGAAAATACTCATAAAATCTCATGCAAGGAACCAAACCAGGCCAAATAATTTGTATTTGAAACTGCTCAGCCTCTCATCAACATAGGGGAAAAACCCCCCAAAACCACTTGTTTTAAAATTTCTTTTTCATTAAACCATCATTTTGTATGTGCATGTATTTGTGTAAAGATGTACTCAAACTTTTTTACTATATATACACAAAATTACCTCCTATGTAGGTACTTTCTTACTAGTCTTCACATGCCAAATGTGCAATAGCTTTTCTAAACCCAAACTATGTGTGAGTATCTTTTGTAAAATCATTTCTTCAAGTGCTCAGATAAAGGATTTAGAGAACAGAATGAGTGTTTTTTAAAGAAAGATTCCTCCATGTAGCCTCTTGGTGTAAAGATTGAAAAGACATCCATATGGGCCAGGAATCAGCTCCTACAATTCTAAAGAGGTTGCTGTTATTGTAGCCAAGACAAAACATATTCTAGTCAGGCCTTAAATGTGTTTCGTTGAAGAGATATAATGTTATTGGTTGAAAATGCCTCGGATGGACACAGTTCCTCAGTCAGCTAAATTCTTAAGTAGAAAAAGAAATGTTATACCGTAGTCAGAAGGACATGCCTTATCAATTTGATCTGCTTGGGATAAGAAGATTACTAGAAAAATATTAAAAAAAAAAAAAGCCAAAAACATCCCAAACAAACTTTCTCAGTGTAGAAACTATAAATTTATACTTCCATGTCCTATTTAAATGCAGAATGTAATTTTAATTTCCTGGAAGAAAACCATACTATTTATGTGTACTTTGATATTAACATAATGTTACTCTAGAAACTAATGATTAATTGCAAATGGATTGTGAGCTATGGTGGAGTCTTTTATTGGAAATTTAGGTGCAGCATGTACTGAAGTACACTGAAGATAGTCTGAGGAAAAAAAACAATATGAGACATTAAATTATGTAAAGGTATGTGTCTTCTTTTGAAGGTTTCTTATGCGAAATTTTAAAAAAAATTGCCAGGTACCTACCATTTAGATCAGTGTATTATATCACTCATCATTAGAAGTCTCCGTATTTTGGAGCACAATTTTATTGAGCCTTTTTCATTAGCTTTTCTTAAAGTAGGATTATTCAACTGATCTTCAGGTAATTAACCTCTGTTTACCTTTGTAAAGTTCTGTGTGGAAATCCTGGCAGGGAGTTGTAGATTTTATCTAGCTCTAATCACAGACTATCAGTGGATGAGCTATTGTACAGTAAGTATTAAATGCAAAAAGTATGCTGACTTAAAGTAAGAGCTATCTCATTAGAAGCACTTTCAAGCACTTCAAGCAAACTTTCAAAGAAGTCTGCCCAGAGTTATTAAAAGGAACAGAATCAAAGAACCAAATTTTTGAGAGTCGGTTCTTTATGAACAATGCTGAAACTGTGAAGTGACAAATCCAGAGGTCTTGGAGCAGTTTAAACCATATGACTGGGGCTGTAGGAAGCCAAACCAGGTGACAGCCCGGAACTATTTATGAGGTTATGGACCAGATTCACTAATCTAGATATGGTTCCTCTGTGTCACTCAGATGGTCATCAGTAGATGAGATGCAGAGACAAACTGTAAGCAAAGAGACAAGACATAATGCAAACTACTAGTGCCTCCAGGACCCTTGAAGAGGTGGGGTGGTGTAGTGTGCGTGTGAGGGGGGGAGTTGCAGGGTTTCTCAACCCTTCCTAGCACTGGGAAATCTGTCAGTCAGCTGATAAGGGGTCCATTAAGGAGCAAAGCTACTAAATAAGAGCTCTAAATGGTGCATAATTACAGAGGCAGAATTTGCTTCTGGATTTCCCACTGAGCTTTGAGCACAAGCAAGTGTCATGTTACAATTCAGTAGTTACTATTCTTTGTGGCTTAACTGCACTGGACATTGCATTAGTCTCTTACTATGAATTCCAGATGACCAGCTGCTAATGCTTATTCTTGACACTTCAGTAGAATATGCTGTGCCTGAAAACGTCTTAGACATAATGTATTATTCTCTGCTTGAACAGATGTAGCACTATTTTTTTTTAAATAAATATCACTTAATAACTGCATATGATACATTCTCTCTGCCCTTCCTGAAATGGACCTGTACGGATTTTCTTGGGGATGGTTCTGAACAGGTAAAAGCTTTTTAGAGCTTCCCAGTACCTCAGTGAATGTAGCAACCCATCTTTTTGTATGTTTTTGAATGCTTTTCCCCTCTCCTGTGATGTGGGGGAGGAGGAGGAGGAGGAATGGCCGAAGATGGATTCTGGTACTTCAGTGCTAAGAGAACTAGGGGTGATTCTTTCCTTGCACAGGCTTCCTTGCACCACTCTGTCAGGAAAGCAGTAGACACTGGTATCAGACCTGATGCTATTATAACATCAATTATTTTCCCCTTGTTTTTTAATTGCCTGTGGCTGCAAGTCTTGAGTGTGACTTGATTTTCTTCTCACACCTCTGAAACTCAGTGAGTTACTCTGAGTTTCAAGCATCTTTACTTCACCTTGCCTGTATTTGGAAGCCACATTAGGTTGACAAGAAGATTTTTAAAAATTATTATGTTAAAACCTGCAAAGCCCTGCAGATGTTTAAGAAAGATTTACAATATTTATTTCAACTGGAATTAAACTAAATTGTATTGATATAACTTAGATATAGATCAAACAAAAATGTCCATGCAAAGTTTTGTTGTGGTTTAACAACGTATTACTAAGCAAAAATAAAAAGTAAATTCATGTAGCTTTAATCATATGAGAAATATGGTTTAAAGCCATATATGCTCTGAAATTTAAATTAGGTGCCTGGGCTCTTTATTGATTTTCAGCTCACACTTTCCTTGGTCTATCTACCAGCATATTCCTTAAATTGTCTGCTTTACAAATAAACATTGAGTAAATACTTCACTAATAGGTCTTAGAAATAATTACAGAACAAGAGGTGGTTTAGAAAAGAAGCCATAGTGTAAGAATTCTGGAGAACATGGTAAGAACATTTCATATACCCCTGTAGTTGGAAATTTACTTCTTTTTTGTAATTTCTCTGTTTCATGGAATTATATTAAATTCTACAGAAAAATCATCAGCCAACTGATAATACTGGATTAAATAATTCCATTAGGGAAAAAATACCTTAATGATTTGCAGTGTTTAACACTTCATGAAGAATTAGCAGCACTATTTATCTTACAGCCCCTGTAGGTCATTTAAAGTTCTAACAATTCTAAGATTATTTGGGTTTGTTTCACAATTTCACCTCTAGCTTCCATTTAAAATCAGAAATTTAATTTTTATACAAATTTAAATTAAGCTATTCTTGTTATAAAATAGTTACACATGAAGATTAAAACAAACTAACAAACAAACCTCCAGAATTAACATACATTGAATGCCTAACTAGTGTGATTTAAAAGAAAAGAATAAATTTACATGCTAAGAAATCCTTGTGAATATGAATCCTCACGAGTATTTATAAAAAATTATATAGGTTGGATTCCTTATACTGGAGTTCACCAGTTTTCTTCATAGAAGCTGATATGAAACTATGTTTTGAATTTGGGATGAAAAAAATTGATAACGTGATGATGTTTAGAATTGTTGCTGAGCAGTCAAGGACAGTCCAGCTTCTTGTGCTGGGCTGCCAGCGAGAGGGCTGGGGGTGCACGGGGAGCTGGGAGGGGACACAGCCGGGACAGCTGACCCAGGCTGGCCAAAGGGATATTCCATAACATATAACGTCATGCTCAGTATATAAATCTGGGGCGAAGAAGAAGGAAGGGGGTGGGGGGACGTTTGGAGTTATAGTGTCTGTCTTCCCAAGACACCATTACGTGTGATGCAGCCCTGCTTCCCTGGAGATGGCTGAACACCTGCCTGCCCATGGGGAGTGGTGAACAAATTCCTTGTTTTGCTTTGCTTGTGTGCAGCTTTTGCTTTACCTGTTAAACTGTCTTTATCTCAAACCATGAGT
>NW_010550981.1:0-877 GCF_000687285.1 Phaethon lepturus | reverse complement strand
TCACTCTTACTCTGCCGATTCTCTGCCCCGTCCCACCGTGGGAGAGTGAGCAAGCGGCTGCGTGGGGCTTAGTTGCCAGCTGGGGCTAAACTATGACAGGTACAAAACCAGTTCTTTTAAGGTCTCATGTTATAAAACAAGTTCATTATTAAAATACAGTTGTTTTTTTCCATTCCTTAACTTCCAGCCCCATCTGAACAAATAATTTAAATATAAAAGGAATATATAACATTACTACAAGAAGGTAGAATTATATGTTATCCCTGATTCAGGGGTAAGATCTTACAGGCAGGCTATAATCAGGAAAGAGTACCTGCATTCCTGTGATGTAATGATATTTAATTGTTACCCTTTGAAGCATATTTGTTGTTACATCACTTTATCCGTGGTTGAGCCTGTTCTTTCCTAGTTGTGGAACAGAGGAGGGCAGGGGTATGTAAATGTAGAATCTCACTTAATCACAGGATCACAGAATCATTAAGGTTGGAAAGAACCTTCAAGATCATCAAGTCCAACCATTAGTCCAGCACCACCATGCCCACTAAACCATGTCCTGAAGCACCACATCCACACATTTTTTTTAATACTTCTAGAGATGGTGACTCCACCACCTCCCTGGGCAGCCTGTTCCAATGCTTGACCACTCTCTCGGTGAAAAAGTTTTTCCTTATATCCAACCTAAACCTCCCCTGGCACAACTTGAGGCCATTTCCTCTCGTCCTATCACTAGTTACTTGCAAGAAGAGACCAACACCCTTGTTGCCACAACCCCCTTTCAGGTAGTTTTAGAGAGCGATGAGGTCTCCCCTCACCTGCCTTTCATGAACCTGCCTTTCTCCTCTCTCTCACCTGCCTTTCAGGAACCCATGCTGGCTGG
>NW_010550980.1:0-7536 GCF_000687285.1 Phaethon lepturus | reverse complement strand
TGTGGTCTTCCTTCTGCTGCTTTTGGTAGAAAAGAAATAAATTCTTGTTCTTGTTACAAATGCATGACACTATATTTCAAAGGACAAACCAACATTAGGCTTGCATGCTATATTAGTAAGGGCAAGGTTAAGTATGTTTAAAGAGATACTGTCTATTAGCCTGAAGTGAATTACCGTGGAGATGCTGGATTTCTGCCCAGAGATAAAAAGCAGCTAAAATACCTCTTCAGCTACACTGATTAATTATGTATAAGTCTTACTTCTAATTGTGTGGGTTTATTCATTTGGTAAAATTGGAAAGTTACAGACAATTTATTCTTTTTTTAGTAAATAAATAAATAAATATTTAATCCTACTTGCACATTTATGCTCTGTACTCTACTTCTTGGCACTGTGGTCTTCCTTCTGCTGCTTTTGGTAGAATTTAATTTAATCCTGAGTCTACGGAGTGAACACTCTGTCGCTTAGAAGACAGAAAAACTGTGACCAAACCAGAGCTATGGATTCTGGCCATCACCTGGCATGAGTGTATTCCACCTAACATAGCATTACAAGCTTTGGTCATTTGCTTTCAAACAGAAATAACACAGAAAGACAACTGATGATATTTTCAAAATTATTTATCAGTTCTTGAGGAAAGCTTTTCTGAGGTTTTGAGCACATATTAGCTCTCTTGAATGTCTGAGGTTTCTAAGGCAATGATCTCCACACTTCAGTTACATTTCAATTTGTTAACTTATGATTTAATTTAATGCCTTCTGCTTTTTTTATAATGACAATCAGTGAATTATTTTTGTTCACCTACTCTATGCTAATCCATAACTTACATTGCAGTTGCATTGCCAGCAAAGCTATAGAATTTCGTCCTTGAGCTGGTTGTAAAGAGGTTGTTGAATTTCAGTGATCTAACAACAAAGTTACCCAGATTGCTTTAAAGTTCTAATACAAATAGCGTGAGAAGCACATTAGAGCTTGACTTAGACTTGAGAATGCAAGGTAATCTATAGGACCAGATCCCTGGTCTTGTATTCAAAACTGCTTTTTAGGGCAGAGATTTGTCTTGCTACATCTGAGAAAGGGCTTCAGAACTTGCTTACTTTGAAAGTGTGCACGTTTGGACATTTATAGATATTCCTTTTGCCAGTAGAGCAGGTAATTTGGTAGCAAGTTTGGTAGAATACATTCTAGAATGATGATAAAACAGAACATAAGGAAGACAATATCTGCATGCTTCCATGTCTCCACAAGTGCCTAACATCACCAGAATACTTATATTTATCTTCTTCATTAGTCTCTTACATTGTTTTCTCCTTGTTCACTTGCATAACATATGGGAGAGGGTTTCATTTATTCTTGATTGCATAATCATTCTAATTAGTACCTCACCTCAAAGAAGAGGTTGTACAAATAACCTCCAGTTTGCGAAGTACAAAATGGATGATCTCAGAATTATTCTTTATTCAAATTGTATTTTGTCATTATCATCTTTCATTATGAGGGTATCGCTTGCTGCAAATCCTGAGCTGCTCCAAGGCCTGGTGTTAAAGAACAAGTAGTATTTGCTCTGAAGACCTGTGCTATACCTGTAACGAATGAGTGGTTTGGCTTCTTAAAGAATCATTGCCAAAGACATCAGAAAGAAAATGATTTAATTTGTAAAACTACAAAATTTGTAAAATTTACAAAAATGTGTAAAAGGGTGCAACTTAACAGAATTCAATGGCAATACTCATTTAAAATGGAAAAATATACAAAGAGAAACCAAATTACAATTAGGTTGGAATGATTTAAAGAATCAGGAAAATTGAACTGGGTTAGTGTGACTTATGTGTATATTGAGAAGAGAAAGTTAGGGAGACCCTTCAATTGAGTCACGAGGTTAAGAGCAGACTGAAATCCACTCCTAGTCCCAGACTTGGTCAATGATTTATGACTAAAGGGACAGGGTATTGGGGATTCTGGTGTAGTGATATAGTCTATGATTTTGTGCTTGGTGTAACTTAAAGATGGCAATTTATCTAATACAAAATAGCAGCAATCATATTCACCAAAGCTATTGAGATAAATCACAGTATCAAATCATATAAAACTTAGCAGCATAATCAACCTAAACTTACTAAGATTCCTTAATCACACACACATATAGGTGTAGAGATAGAGACACATAAGGAGATATACAGAAAAGAGATAGATCTGTGCAAAGGTACCTATTAAATGTCCCCCTCAAATCCAGTCAAATACATCGAATGCTTTGCATCGCTCAACGGGTGCACAGTCAAGCCTCTGAGCTGATCGTGAACTCGAAGGCTCACAGACTCTGAGAGGCGTCCCACTCAGAGCGAGTTGCTGGTCGCAGCCTGCTGTAGTCCAGGAGAGCTCAAAAGGTCTCACTTGGGACCACTGTTTATAGGACTGGGAGATGATTGACTTTAGGCATCAGTGAGTTTCCACAATACAGCCGGTGGTTTCTCAAGTTTTAGTGGTAAGGCTTCCAGGATTGTCAGGAGATAATTGATTAGTTCTGTTCTTGTTCTGTACCTTATTTAGGTGATCATGTTCCTGATACCCTCAGTGCCATTCTCCTCCTTGGCTACACAAGAGTGCTTGGCACAGTTGAGGGGCTTTCAATGGCCAAACCCTTTGTTCGGAGGCCAAGGCTTGGCAGGCAATTTAAAGTGGCCCAGGTACAAGGCAAGGCGGGGGTGGATATGCACCACCACAATCCACCCCGAGATTTAAGTCAATCCATCTCTTTCTCAAGAGTGGTGGTGTGGTCATCTCTTGCAAATAAATAGAGTAATATTATATTTCAACTGTAATTTAGGGGGAAATTTATGTAAGGCAAACCTTTGCAGCCGGTGAAGATTTCATTAGATGAGATTAAAGAGCATTATACATGCAAGGAGGTTTTTGCACTAACATAATCTGGTGTGCCATTCACCAAGTTTTGATGTATAGAACATCGTTTGACAATAAACATAGTATAGAATTATGACAGGAGGTAGCATCCAGTTTGGAATTCCCATTGCTGTTGGAAACTATTCAAATACAGTGTCCCACCAATGATGTTCCCCTTCTTTCTTCAGTCTTTCCAAGACACAGTGTATTTCTGCTGCATCGTGGTGATCAGTGATCAGAGTGTTGTGTCCATTGTTTCGGATGTGTTCTAGCAGTTGGTTCAGGTCATCATGTTGTAACAGTTTTCTCACTAATATGAGATTCATCCCAATAGGGTTAGGCAGTAAATCTTTATAGGATATATAATTAGATTGTAGCAATTGATAAGATGTGACAAGAGCTGAATAATTAAAGTCACATCCCATAATTTTGGTAAAGTTACAAACACAAATATTTGAGTGGTTTCTTGTCTCCACAGTTGTGTCATCTGCAAATAGAGAATCACAAAGGGTTCTCATACAAACACATCCACTTCCAAGATATACTAGTACAGTTTCAGTGGTTTCATTGGGGTGTACTTAAAAATGACAAACATTTTGCTCAGTGTCAAGACAAATGTCTTGAGCCTTGATGGTATTACTTTCACAGATAAATCCCTGTTTTTCCCATACCACACATGCATTAACATCGACAATTTGCCATTTGTTTCCACTTTGTTGGGCCCATACTCTGTGTCCTAATGGATAGAGTACGGTTCCATGGTGATTTAACCCTAGTGCAATGATTTGGTATATGGTGTATACCAAAGCATTGCATATTGTCAAAACAAAAGCTGTGCCTTTATTGTTGCTGGAGTCATAGCTAAAATTAATTAGATGCCACCAGGACTGGAATTCCCTTTTAACACCCTCCCTTTTGGGGTGCTGATTGACAGCCAGCTGAACATGAGCCAACGGTGTGCCCAGGTGACTAAAATTTCTTTATGGAGAGAGTCGTCAAGCATTGGAACAGGCTGCCAGGGAGGTGGTGGAGTCACCATCACTGGAGGTGTTCAAAAAACGTGTAGACGTAGCACTTCAAGATATAGTTTTGTGGGCATGGTGGTGTTGGTTTGATGGTTGGACTTGATGCTCTTAAAGGTCTTTTCCAAGCATAATGATTCTGTGATTCTGTAAATTTGGTTGCATTATCCCAGATTATCTTTTGAATTTCAGTGGGTAGGGTTCCTCCTTCTCCTTCCATAATCATAGCTGCTACCACAGACTGTATCCATTGTTGTGCTTGGATACAACTCAAGGCAAGAGAAGTGTTATTTTGAGCTGTTCCAAGGCAGTAGGATCCAGTAGGAACAATAGTTTGGTTAGTGCTGAAGCCCCTATATTTACAGTATACATTGTTTCAGTGTTGTACCTCAGACAAGATTTATCCTGTCCCCATGGATCAATGGTCCTCTCCATGTATCTTGTTTGCACTCTCTGAACCCATTCTGCAAACCAAACCAATCTGCAGTAAGCAGAATTGTTGGGAGATTTGTTTCAAAATGACGCTACTGAACCAAAACCCAGATGTAAATACAGCCACAAGCTTCCAGTACATGCTATATATAATTTTATACAACATACTGCTCTACCAGTGTTACCTGGTGAAAGTATTACGCACTTTTTGTGTTAATTATAAAAGTATTAAACTTCTCAACCATAAATTGTGGTATCGGATAACAATACCTCTGAACCACTGTATGTGTTCAAAAGCCTTCAGGAATGGAGACGGACATAGATTTTATTTAGAAATATTGAGGGAAGTTGGTAGAAAATGGCTCTATTATAGTATAGTTCTCTAAATGTACAAATTTTTTTAATCTCTCCTTTCTGTTAACATTTTGCCTTCATCATCATGTTGTACACGTGGTGAGCTCTAATTCCTGAACAGCTGGATTGAAACATTGCCTCCATGAAAAAAGTCTACAAAAAAAAAAAGAATTAGGCAGCATTTTTAATTAATAAGGAACAAAGAAATATTCAGTATTCTGCCCACACCATACAACAAACAAACAACTTATGTTCACAAGAAATAATGGTGTGAACCGTTAGTCACAAAACGGTTCATACACAAGATACATTAACATTCAAAGCTGAGATGGATTACAAAATAAACTAATTAGTAACACCACCTAGAGTGGTGAAAGTAAGTTCAGGAAGGTTCCAGATAAATGTGGAAGCTGAACAAGAGAAGCCTTACAAAGAAATCAGGAGAGAGTGTCAGGATGTAAAAGCTACACTAAGAAACGCCATTGCTACCTTTTCTCACTAGAGGGAGGTAAGTCTTAATGCTCATTACTAGAGTCCTCTGCAAATGCACTGGACAGAGAAAAGGTAACAAAGTTATGTTTATCCCTACATATTTGGTTATGTGTTTTGCCATGTTTTCAGGACTCCTTATGCAGTGACTAAAGCTCTATACATAAGGGGAAAAGGCAAAAACAATTAGCTTGTAACGAAGTTGGTCAAAAAGCGAAAGAGAGCATGTTTAAATTGAGCACTGAATTACGCTGTCATTTGTGCCAAGAGTAAATGAGGCTGCATGCAATACCATCCTCTTTCCTATTATAGACTCCATTCCTTTATGATGTAGGTGCACTATCATCCATGAAATCACTGTCAAATATGACTTCCTCACCAGGGAATAGGAGAACCTGTGATTCTACTTCATTTAAAAGTGCTCATCTACAGATATCACTAACTAGTACAGTAAAAATTAAAAAAAAGTGGTTTGTATGCAGTAAGTCACTCATGTTGGAAGTTTCTGAATATTCCCACTAGCATTCTTCCAGGGAGACAGAAAATAAAGGAATCCTTGCAAATAATTAAATATCATTAATTAATTATGAGGAAGACATGGTAGTGTACCTCCAGAGTACAAGTGCATAGAATAGCTTGCTAATTTTGCTATACTTTTTTTTTTTTTTATAGTTATGATTTGTACTCAAGGCTGGATTCTCTTATAATTTTAATTTAATCAGTGGAAGATAATTAAATGCCTTAGAAAATCTGTGCTTACTGATTTCTTTGAAGAAAAAGGCCCAATACTTAAGTGCAGAACAGAGTGGCATTTACTATCCTTTATCACCTTTTGCCCCTTCCTGTAAGGATCTTGTAAGGAGGCCACCATGAATTCCCATAACATGCAAGGTATGTTTTTGATCAGTGTCTTCCAACACACTTTTCTTACCAAAGATTTTAATTGACCTTCGTATCTAATCTCCAGCAAGACTGAAGAACAGCATTAATTTACTTCATCCACAAATTCGTATAATTAATGGTTCTAAAGCTTCATATGCCTAACCCGCATATTCCTAAAGTGATACAACTAGTTTTTGTGGCTGCATTTTCTGAATAAATCCCTTCTTAACAACCTTTCAGGTGGCGAGCTTAATCCACCCAGCTGGGAAAACCATTCAATAATGTCTTCATCTGAAAAATGTGGGGAAAAAAAGAACTCATGGCACAGCACACAGAAATTAATATTTCTGTTAATAGCATAGGTACATTGATTAATAAATATGCAGACTGCAATGAAGTTCATTTCAGAGGAATTCAGACTCCAAATAGTATTGCTATTGAGCAACTGCAAGATAGGGCATGACAAAGTCATGAATTCTGGGTTGCTGTGTGAATTGCTACAAGACCTTGGCTAATTTGGCAATCTGATATCAGAAGAAAGCCTGAAGCCAAACCATAGTCAGATGTAGTTATAAGATAAATTATGTGAACTTTTTCTCTATCTTCATAATAAACTCACATAATCCATCAGGAAACAGTTAAAGACCTCATATGACACATGGATACCCACAAGTCTATGGGGCCTGATGGGATCCACCCGAGAGTACTGAGAGAGCTGGTGGAGGAGCTTGCCAAGCCACTCTCCATCATTTATCAGCAGTCCTGGTTAACAGGGGACATCCCAGAAAACTGGAGGTTTGCCAATGTCATGCCCATCTACAAGAAACTCCAGAAGGAGGATCCCTGGAACTACAAGCCTGCCAGCCTCACCTCGCTACTGGGAAAGATCATGGAGTGGTTCGTCTTGAGGGTCCTCACAGGCCATGTGCAGGACAACCAAGGGATCAAGCCCAGCCGACATGGGTTCATGAAAGGCAGGTCCTGCTTGACCAACCTGATCTCCTTCTATGACCAGGTGACCCACGTAGTGGATGAGGGAAAGGCTGTGGATGTTGTCTAACTGGACTTTAGTAAAGCTTTTGACAGTATCTCCCACAGCATTCTCCTGGAGAAACTGGCGGCTTGTGGCTTGGATGGGTTTACTCTTCACTGGGTAAAGAACTGGCTGGATGGCCGAGCCCAGAGAGTCCTGGTGAATGGCATTAAATCTAGCTGGTGGCCGGTCACAAGCGGTGTTCCGCAGGGCTCAGTTCTGGGGCCGGTCTTGTTCAATATCTTTATTGATGATCTGGATGAGGGAATTGAGTGCTCCCTCAGTAAGTCTGCAGATGACACCAAGTTGGGCAGGAGTGATGATCTGCTCAAGTGTAGGAGGGCTCTGCAGAGGGATCTGGACAGGCTGGATTGATGGGTGGAGGTAACTGTATAAGGTTTCATAAGGCCAAGTGCCGGGTCCTGC
>NW_010550979.1:0-42717 GCF_000687285.1 Phaethon lepturus | reverse complement strand
CCGCCGCCCCCCGGTCCCCATCCTCTTGGAGGGGAGGTGGGAGAGGTTTTGGGGATAAACGAGTGAAGTGAGCTTGTGAAGAATGGGAGGGTGGAGAGAAGGTGTTTTAGTTCTTGTCTTTTTTTCTCACCATCCAGCTCTATTTTTAATTGGCAATATATTAATATTGCCCCAAGTCACGTCTGTTTTGCCCGTGAGCACCACAGAATGCTCTAACGAACTCCTCTCAGCCAGTCTTTAAAATTTCGCTGGAACAACGTCAGAACCACCAAGTTTAATAGATAAATACCAGGATCCATGCAAATGTTGAAAGACAGGGCTAAACGGTTAAAAAAAACCAAAATGCAAAAAGAAAAACTTTATGACTAGTCCGGTTCCTGGGATTGGATGCTGAGCAGCTGTAATTCCTGTGCCCCAGTGATGATTTCTGTTGCACTCAAGTGCTGTCTGCATCAGTTCTGAGGATGCAGGAAGTATTATTTTGTTTGGGTACTGGCCAGCCACTGAGAGCACGAGAGTTCTTAGTAGGCAGAATGGGGAGTGTTTGAGAATATAGCCGAGGAAAAAAGGATGAGCGGAGGGTCGGTGTGTAGTCTGAGGCAGTCAGAACTAGGAATGAATGCAATATGAAGGGAACAAGAGAAAGAAAGGTGGGCAAAGTGGTTGGAGAGGTTTTCCCTGAATGTTACTAAAGCAGTGTTCCTGTTGTCATACAGGGATGCTGCATCATACACATCAGTAGTTCAGCTCTACAGGGGATAGAAAGATAAAGGAAACCCATCAGGATATCACAACTCAGACATGACATTTCTGTAATGGAGGACATGCAAGGGAGCAATACTATTGGTAATAAATTTCTCTACTTTTGATATTGAAGTGGCCATATTCCCATTTCCATGCAACTGTTTGGAGAAAGGAGAGACTGGGAGAACTCTTTCGTTTAAGCCTGGCAAGACATTCAAACACACCACCCAGGATTGTGCCAAGCAGCCTGACAATATTTTGTGATCACATCTCCCAAAACACATTCATGAATATATACAACATTTTCAGACAAAATGTTTCCAAGTTTTTCAAACCTGCTACTGAAGAAAACAAAATAATCCTATTAAATGTTTTCTGTCTGCCCTTATTGTTGTATAGCAACACAGTTCTCAAGCAATGCCATTTTCTCCAAACTCTGTAATGAGCCATTACCAGCTTTTGTGCAGCTGCCACTGCTGCTGACTGGCTTTTGTACCAAAGAGTCATTGGCAATTTACTGTTTTGCTCTGCATTTCCCAGAGTAAGAGCATGAAATGAAAAGATTCTGAAGCTTGTCACCTAAGCTATCTCAGGTCATCTCAGAAGCTGGCTTATTTGCAAGAAATGACTAAAACATCTGAGAATCCATTACCAGCTTATGGAAACTTTGGGCAGTTGGGAGAGCTGAATTCAGGCCTGGACTAAATCAGAAAAAAAGGCAGCACAAAGCCTGAGGAATTAATTGCTTTATGTGTTGTTGAAACCTGAAGGTGCAGGATGAGAAGAGAGTGCACTGTAAATCCAAAGGAACTCTTGAGTATCTTGATCTCTTCCCTTCGGTCACAGTCCTTCACCTTTCACTGCTACCTATCATGTCTTAAGTGCTTCTCCATCTTAGTAGACTGCTCCCTCCTTTTTTATGGAATTGGACAACTGGTAACATATTTTGAAAGACCCCTTGCCAACTTGCCTTAAGCTTCAAATTAGAAGCAACCCCAGTTTTTATCTATGGCACTCTATATCTCAGCTTTGGTATTACCATTCATGTTAATGTTATACTATTTGCATTATGAATGACATCTGTCTTGGTGTAATTAGGGTGTCTGGTAGTAAAGAGACCATGCAGCAACACAGCAAAAATACTATCTAAAAATAAAATGTAACTACAATTGGATTTGTATTCATTATTTTAAAAAGCACATTTCAAGCATCTAGATGTTCCAACTCAGTGGGAATGTAGCTTACTTGATTTAGGCAGCTAAGACTTTCACTTGCTACAATTACAGCAGCACAGGCTATTTTATTCTTGTATTTTTAAGCAAAACAACTGCAGTGCTTGAGGCTTTCAGCAGAGACCTAGGAAATTTACAGGTAACCAAAAAATAATGGGGGGCTTGATCTCACATGATTGTGGTTTGTAGGAAGGAAAGGAGAACAGAAAAACCTGATGATGCATTAATAACAGCTCTACTGCACAGCCTCTAAGTGTTCTATCAGCCAAAATAAGACCCACAAGATAGGAGCAGAAGGTAAACACATAATTTGTGATTTTTGTTTATCTTTAAATCCTTAGGAGGAGCTGTGTTCATACAGTGATGGATGTTTAGACAAGGACAGTATTTCCACAATGAACACTGCAAAGGTGCTGGGAGTTCTATATAATGTTAACTCTAAATGAACCTGCTCAGGATTAGAAGCAGCCTAGCTGTAGAAGCACTGAACATTGCTCAGGCAAATTTACTTTGCTTCTTGAGTAACTTAGCTCCTCCATAACAAGTCAGAAATGTAAACTGTAAACATGTGTAGAGACAGCATTCTGAGGACATCATAATCTGATCTATATTTTTTATTCTTAGCTTACTTACTGCTCCCCTTCTATTGCCCTGTTACTCAGAGAGGATCTATAAAACAGACTTATTTCTGTTCAGCATATACCTCAGCACTGAGGTATGAACAGGCAAATGGCCATTTCTAATGTCATTTTCTTAATATAGTACACAAAAACTCTCAGATTAAAGTAATGTTGCCTAGGGGACACATATAATTTTTAACAATTCTATTTAGTAGTAGCTAAGCACATGTTAAATGGAACACTTTCACCCATGTCCGTTGCCTTTATTTCTATAGGCAAGATCAAATTAGTCATTAAGATTCTGAAGTGCTTGGACTGAACATATTTTTACTTTCACACAGTATATTCAGGCATCAAATTTCATCCTTAGTCCAGAACAATATCCAATTTTACTTGTTTCTAAGCCTTTTGAAGTTTCTCTTACCGTAGATATTCCATAAGCTGCTTAGCAGTGAATTTCTTTAGTTGTGTCAGAGTGGTCATATGGCCTGATCGAAGGTGGGGAAATATTTTGGTTTTCTTGTGACTGATGATAAGTAAGGTCTTAAAAAATTTGTAGCTAGTGAGAATTCAAATGTGAGTTAAGGTAGTCCAAAACAGATGAATTTTGCATTCAGGCAATAATTGTTGCCTAAAATGCTATCAAATTACTGATGACATGTCTCATCATTAAATGTAAGAAAAATGAAATGGAGAATCTAATGGGAGACATATACCCAAGAGAATAACTAATATCCAAAACCACTTCAATGAACACATGGTCATACATAGAATCATAACTGTGACCAGGGTTAGTCAGAAGATGAAAAACCGAACTATGATTTCCCCTCTCATTCAGATTCTTCACTGATGCACCAGTGGCTCAGGATATTACAATCACTATATTAAGGAGGTATAGGTATTCTGGGTGAATGGGTATATCTGTGCTTTCAGTTCTCTCATTCATACAGTCACTCAAAAACAAAGTCACCCAGGAGTGAAAATGGTGCAAGCTACATACGGTGTTCTGGGTTTTCATTATGTTCTTCTGCACTTTTGAAAATTGTTTTGCCATCCATTATCCCTAATTGCTTTTAATATACAGCACAATTTAATCAGGACTGTGAATCTAAAAGTTACTTTTTCAGAATTTGGTGATAGGTTCTTTATTTCTGAGTGGTTCTATTACATGGTATCTTTCACTTACATCAAAATAAATAGCTAAAATGGTAATTTCACACTTATTCTGGTTAAAAAAAAAACAACACTGAGATTTGTTTAGCTGTTGTATTTTCTTCCTGTAATTACTTCAGTACTCATCAAACACCGGGTATTTAGAAGGTTGATTTTTACATTTTTTAATTACATTTTCCTTTAGTAGATACGAAAAAAAGTTTGGGAGAGAAAGACAGCATTGATACTTCAAGATTTTAGTGAGTGTCATAATGCAAGTAGAAAGAAAATGGGTTCTTTAGAGGTCTGTCTTGTGGGGAATAGACCAATTATGATTCCTCTTTGAATAAAAGAAGGCATTGCATTTTTGTTAGCTGAATAATAAGGTTATAAAGTCTTGATATGGATTAATCTGTTGGCATACCATATTGTTTCTACTTGGAGGACATTTTGATAAAATATTCATGAGGTCAAGTTGTTCTGACAGAAAGGGTTTTGATAGTAAGGGATGGAAAATGGAGAAACTAAAGCAGGTTTACACTGAGGAGGAGAGAGAAAGGAGAAAGAGAGATTAAAGAGAAAAGGGAAAAAGGGGAATCATCCTGTATTCTAGAAAAGAAAAAAAAGTAGAAACTATGTGCAGAGAGATAATGATGAGGGAATGAGTTATAAAAAGTGAGTAAAGGATAGGTAAAGCCATCAACGATTAAGGATATGAAATTCAGTTAAGTTAACATAGTACACGTTGAAGCACCAACAGGTATGAGGTATGGACAAGGAGGTATGAACAAATACATAAAGTGGGTTTTTCCTCACAGTTTTCTGGTCTTTCATGTGAAGGAGTTCACTATAAGTGCAAGGAAAAGTGATACTCGAAATTACCAGTTTCTGAAAACAAGTTTTTAAAGGGAAAAAAAAGGATGAAAAAGTCAAGACATCAAGCATAGTTAATTTTAAAGAGAATTGGCCATATCTATGGAAAAAAGCCGAAGAGAGGAGTGAACTGAGAGAAGTCACCAGTATTGCTGTATCAAAACCAAAGAACGGTGAGAAACCAAGTGCAATGGAAGTCTGTGCAAAACTATCTCTTAAATGCATAGAGGACAGGGTTTCAGCGTAGTGTTTCCATTTTGACAAGTGCCACACTGGCATCTTTTAGTAAAAGGAAAGACTACAGATGGAATTATGTGACTTCTAAAGCTTGGATTAAAGTATGTTATGATAACCCAATTTTTGTTTTCCTCAGCAAAAGGTTTTAAAAAATATTAATGAAAAAAAAAATGAGTGATTCAAAAGATGACTCAGTAATGCAGAGAGAACTTAACTGACAGTCCAGAAGGAACAAGCAATATTTAATGGAAATGAGGTCAAGTATACACTCCTGTTGGAGTGTAGGAAAGTTAAAAGAAGACAGACCTAGGAAGTACACAACTAATGATGCTACAACATCGAAAGGGAACTGATTATATACCAGCTTGAGTAAAGAATGAGAGAGTGCAGAGTCAATATAAAGCAGAGAGGTGATTGGAGGAGGAAAAGGATTAACGTAGTACATTCTACTAGATGAAAAGGAAGAGTGAAAAGGAAGAAAGTGAAATAAATTCAAGAAAACAGGAATAAGGGATGCCATCCAGAGGGACCTGGACAAGCTCGAGGAATGGGCCCATGTGAACCTCATGAGGTTCAATAAGGCCAAGTGCAGGGTCCTGCACCTGGGTCAAGGCAACCCCCAGTATCGATACAGTCTGGGAGATGAAGGGATTGAGAGCAGCCCTGCTGAGAAGGTCTTGGGGGTACTGGTGGATGAAAAGCTGCACATGAGCCAGCAATGTGTGCTCGCAGCCCAGAAGGCCACTGTCTCCTGGGCTGCATCCAAAGCAGTGTGGCCAGCAGGTCAAGGGAGGTGATTCTGCCCGTCTACTCTGCTCTGGAGAGACCCCACCTGGAGTCCTGCATCCAGCTCTGGAGCCCTCAGCACAGGAAGGACATCGCCCTGTTAGAGAGGGCCACCAAAATGATCAGAGAGATGGAACACCTCTCCTGTGAGGATGGGCTGAGAGAGTTGGGGTTGTTCAGCCTGGAGAAGAGAAGGCTCTGGGGAGACCCTGTTGCAGCCTTCCGATACTTAAAGGGGGCTTATGAGAAAGATGGGGACAGACTTTTTAGCAGGGCCTGTAGCGATAGGACAAGGGGTAATGGTTTTAAACTAAGAGAAAGTAGATTCAGACTAGATATAAGGAAGAATTTTTTTCACAATGAGGGTGGTGAGACACTGGCACAGGTTGCCCAGAGAGGTGGTAGACGCCTCATCCCTGGAAGCATTCAAGATCAGGTTGGACAGGGCTCTGAGCAACCTGATGTAGTTGAAGATGTCCTGCTGATTGCAGGGCGGGGTTGGACTAGATGACCTTCCAACTCAAACTATTCTATGATTGTAAGACAAAGGAACTTCTCTGACTCTGGGCAAAGAGACTGAAAAACAAAGATCTTTGTAAAGAAGACCAACTGTTGCCTTGTTTGCACTGAACCTTTCTTATCATGATTTTCTTGGGTTTTGACAAGTGGAACTTTTCACAAGGCTACATCTTGGGTGACATTTCGAAAGCATGAGACTCGCAGTCAGATATTGGTCCTGCTACAAATTCTACCATACACTTCCTGTGTGACTTTAAGCAGGTAATTTCACCGCAGAGGCTCCATGTGAAATTCAATTACATTTATGAAGTGCTGTAAGATTCTTATATCAAGGATGAAATAAGAGTGCAATATCATTTATTGTATTTTGCTGTTTCACCAATGCTGTGAAGGGCTGTTTAACAGTATTATTTCTTTCTTGGAAAAAAGGCTGTTGTGGTTTAGTCCCAGAAACCAGGACAGAGCTCTCTTATAGGCTTCATAATATGTAAACAGAAGCAGCAGGTGGGACAAGTTGGCAGTAGGGTTAGCCACATAGAACAATTCTCGCATTTTAAAGTGTAAACATAGGATGATTAAAGTCAGCACAAATTTTACCAGACACTATAATTATCGGCTGGAAACCACCAATTATGCTCTTGTCCTTAAAAGGAAAAAATAGGTAATCAGCAATACAGGTATTGCTGTATTGTACAGCAAATATTCCTAAAGAACTGAGGACCAACTTTTGCTCGTATTTCTGTTACTGGGATTCAAACAATACTGAAAACAAAATTCCAGTTTTACCTTAGCATAACCAAGCCAGGATTTACTGTCCTGTTCACCCTTTCCACTTCTCACAGCCACAAATGTCTCAGGAATTTTGAGAACTACCAATTGACTATCTTTTTTTAATTTTTGAAGATGGCTATCCCAAGAAGAGATTTAGTATCAAATTCCACAAGAATGAGGAGATAACTTCTACACCATCTTTGGCTGAAGTGACACAGTGTAAAGTTGACTGCATTTTTCATGTATTTAACACACTCTTTAAATCAGTAGTTAATAACATGAAGTTAAAAAAATTGTTTTTAAAATGCTTGTCTTCACTTTGCAGCTAGGAAACCATAATATATCATACCTGTGCAACCTAAAAGCTGCATTTTTTTGCCCCTTTGTCCTGTCATTGACCTTATAAAGATGTATTCATATCTATTAAGCACTAAGGACTTGTGATTAGGATTAGGGCATATTTAGAACTCTTTAAACAAGTGCAAAAATTAGAGGTGTTTGTTATAAAGACTATAGCTTAAAAGTGGCTTCGGTTGTAAGGCAGAAATATTCAGGGGCTTGCAGTCAAAACCTGCACCTTGTAAGTATTTTTAGAATTATGTTAATTTGACATTTTTTATTGCTTAATTAGTTTATTAGTTTAATTATTAGTTTAATAATGTTTTACATTTAATAAGTAAACATTCTGACTAGAAATACATCATGATCTATATCTCCTCAGTTTCAGAATGTCATTCTTCAGGGTATATATTAAACGACTGTGTGATGTTGAAAGACTGCTAGAAGAATAAATACCTAGTCAAGGTGATATCGTCAGGTTGACCGCAAACATGGAGAAGACAGAGCTAAAAATGAAACAAGACAAAAATCACTTTCATCCACATTTCTACAAATATACATGTATAAAATAAGTGAAAATGTACTTTTGTGTTGATTTAACATGAAAGAAAATCCTAATTTTACCTGTGATGCATAGGTATCAGAAAGAGCAAAAAGTCAAAATACCTCTTGTTTTCTCCTTACAGACTTTAACTTTTATGAAACAGTGACTAATATCGTTATAAGGGAATTTTACCTTAGATTATTAACTATGCAGTTAGTGAAAAATAAAAGGACATCCCTTTATTCCATACAGTTAGGCTTACTCATCTGCTTGCTTCTGCTAGTTATGAAGCAAAGGAAAAGGTATGAGGTATACCCTGTACCAGAGAAGAAGCAAAAATCCTGTTGCAGACTTCACCTGGGGAGTGGTCACATGGTTCACTACAAAATAAATTAACTAGCTCGTCTGGCTTTTTGCAAGTCAACCTCAATTCGTCAGAACCTTTTTCTTAACTTTAAATAAACTCAAAAACATTTGACAAGTCAACTGTGCCCTGTAGGCTGTTTGCAACTAGTTTGTTATGGCTTTTGGCTAATCATTACTCATGCTCGTTGAAATGTACACTTCTGTTGCTGTACCTGGATCACTCAGGCTGCTCAGATGGGGAAGTAGAAAATAAGAAATAATTTCTGAAATTTTAACAGTCACTGCTAAAATTTCACCTAACTTCAGATTGGAAAACATGTTTAAAAATACATCCTTAATCATCTTAATATAGAAGCCTATCAAATACTAGAGCTCCATAAATAGCGCAATATAAACTATATAAAAACATCTGTGCATGTGCTGGTTTTGGCTGGGATAGTTAATTTTTTGCATAGTAGCTAGTATGGGGGTATGTTTTGGATTTGTGCTGAAAACAGTGTTGATAATACAGAGATGTTTTCGTTATTGCTGAGCAGTGCTTACATAGAGTCAAGGCCTTTTCTGCTTCTCACACCACCCCACCAGCGAGCAGGCTGGGGGTGCACAAGAAGCTGGGAGGGGACAGAGCTGGGACAGCTGACCCCAACTGGCCAAAGGGATATTCCATACCATATGATGTCATGCCCACTATAAAAAGCTGGGAGAAGAAGAAGGAAGGAGGGGACATTTGGAATGATGGCGTTTGTCTTCCTGAGGAACTGTTACGCTTGATGGAGCCCTGCTTCCCTGGAGATGGCTGGACACCTGCCTGCCCATGGGGAGTGGTGAATGGATTCCTTGTTTTACTTTGCTTGTGTGCGCAGCTTTTGCTTTACCTATTAAACTGTCTTTATCTCAACACACGAGTTTTCTCACTTTACTCTTCTGATTCTCTCCCCCATCCTACTGTATGGGGCGAGGAGTGAGCGAGCGGCTGCGTGGTGTTTAGTTGCCAGCTGCAGTTAAACCACAACAATGCATAAAGATGATTTGCTATTTAATTTCCCCTTAGCCTATAATCCCTTATCAGTAATACAACTATACACATGCTACATAATATATATAGCTGTATAGCTATATAATTATTATGTGATTTTGCATAGGGCATTCTTCATCTGCTCAGCTGCTTGCAGCTAATGGGCTGTAGCAATCTTCTTTTACAAGTGTTTGGAACTAACCCTCCTACCAAGTAATTTTCTGTCCCACCTTAATATTAAATGGTGTATGACAGCTTAGTTATAAGTGCTACTTATGGCACTGTCACAACTGAATGTTGTCCATCATGGAAGTCTTCTATAAACATCTGAAACAGGATACTAGTGTCGAAGACTACAAGCAGTAGAATGCAGCTGGTTTGTAATATAATCTTTCCCTTAAAAATAATATTGAACATAAACTTTGTCAATGTACAAGGGCAGAGCAACACCCTTGTTTGTACTATTACAGTTGCTAGACATTCTTGGTATTTTTATCATACTTCTGTGAAGATGAAATGTTACTAACCATTATATCATTGAATCCACACTAACAGAATCAGAGAAGATCAGCTAGGGAAGCAGAATTTGGAAAAGAAGTTGGAAGTGATGCTATTGTATCTTAAGGCTTCTATATTTATTGAAGTTTGGGGTTTTTTCACCTAAATACCTCTCTTCACATTTTAGATAAAGCATGGGTATAATTTCTGACTTTGGTTACTCATAGATAGTTACATCCTTAAAGGCATTATTAAAAGAATTCAAGGCTGCTTGGTACATATTTACCACAGCATGCCCTTCAGGAGCTTCCATTTGTTTTTTAATGTTTTTTTAAGATATTAAGTTGAAAGCAATTTTCCCTTTTAGTAAAAGGGAAAAATTGTAATTCTTGAAGCAGTTCACAGAAAGCAAATGTTTAATAAACCGTTGAGCTGCATTTTTTTGTGTGGTTGGCAGGAAGTATCTACAAACACAAGTCAATACATTAGTCTGAGAAAAAAATCTTTTAAGATTAGTTTAAAATCAGTCAGGTTGAGAACTTGGGCCCTGTGCTGTCCAGGGGCTGTGGGGCTGAGTCAGAGTTGCTGGATGCTGTAGAGGAACTGGGTGCCATAAGGGGCTTTGGAAGAGACAAGGAGTGGCCCACACTGGTCGTTCTGTGACCAGGGGACTGGATCTAACTTCTTTGTGGGCCTCTCCTCTGCTGGGTTTTGTGACCTTTCCAGGGACCTCACTCCTTCTTTTGGGTGGGATGCCAAACATAGCCTTTTTGGAGCTGAGGTTCCTGCTTGAGGCTCGTGCTGCTGTGTGTGTGTCTCTGTGTGTGCAGCGCAGGCCACCGATGCCGGGCGTGTGTATGGAGGTGGGAGAAAGGCTGTGCTGAGCCCAGACTCGCAACTTGGCTGCAGGATGGAGGCAGTGAGGTGGAGGATGAAGTTGGCAAAGGTGTCCCCACAGTAAGAGGCAGAGGGCATGTAGCCTGCAGGGGGACAAGCCTGGTCTTGCGAAGGAAAATGGGAGAAAGCAGCTCCCAGGGAGGAGGAGTCATCATCCAGGCCCACATGGCAATGGCCCTGGGATACAGCTGTAGAAGCAGGAGCCTGCCAAGCCTGGAAGCTTGGTGCAGGGTCATCTGGGGCTGCTTTCACTACAGATGTCCCCAGGAGGCAGGACCTTTGATCCTGTCTGCAACCCCATGAAGTGAAAGTACTGCATCCACCTCAAGACACGAGGTGGATGTTCTCCCTCCAGGAACAGCAGGGCCTCTAACCTTTTGTTTCCTGACACCCCAGGAGAGGACAGCAGCTCCTTGCCCTCTAGAGATGAAGATGAAGGCCACCAGTCTCACCTCCAGCTGTGTCCAGGAGGCAGATAATGTGAGTACGCCCATGCCTTACGGGGAGGCAGGTAGTGTGAGTACCCCCGTGTCAAGACCTGCAGCTCCAGCTCTGTCCAAGAAGCTCCTGCTCTCTGGGGGTACAGATGACTGGGGCAAGAGCCACACCTTCAGGTATGTCCAGGAGGTAGAAAATTATGAACACTTCCACATGCCCTGCGGTGAGGCACAGGCCCATGTGTAGAACTGCAGGCAAGGGCTTTGGCCTGGCCATTGCCCACACTGCCCAGGGTCAGGCAGCTCCAAAGCAGCCTGACCACCGTCACTCCCTACAGCTCTTGACCTCTATTTCCTCTTGATCTGGGCAAACTGGAGACATTTAGAAATGGTTTCAAGGACTAGTTGCTCCACGACCTTCCCGGGGATGGCAGTGAGATTGGCCAGCGTGCAGTTCTCTGGATCTTCTTTCTTGCCCTTGTTGAAGATGAGTGACTTTTGCTTTCTTCCAGACCTCAGGAATTTTCCCAATTAACCATGACTTTTTAAACATTATTTGAGAGTGGCCTTGCAATGATGTAGTCGGCTTCCTTTCCCCAGAAGATCCCATGGCCTTATGCATGTAAAGTTTGTTTAAATGTTCCCTAATGTTCCTCTCTCGAGAAAGATAGGAGGATACAAAAATGTGTTAGTGGAAACTAGCTTCATTTCACAAAATTTCTAAAGCAGTTATTGAACTTTTTATTCCTGGAAAAGGATAAGTACTTGAAATTTATACTTCTCCTTTTAAGATGGGACAAAAATAAGATCTGAGATCGAACATTCTTTTGTACAGGTTTTTCTAGTGCCTGTTATCTCACACAGAAGTCAGTAATTGCTGGTGAATATTTTGAAGTCACGCCATTTGTGTATATATTTAAATGTTTTTTATTTCAACATCTGTTTTTAATAAGGTTGACCAAATGAATTGTCTTTGGTTATTGCAGTGGAAAAGCAAATAAGAATCAAATCATAAGAAAATATATTTGTTTTGCAAGTTTTCATGTCATAATTATTTTCATTTATCTTACCTACATGGAAGAAAAATCCATGTGATATATTAGATTTTAAAGCAATAATCCTTCCAAGCACACCAGAAAAGACAAGGAGAACAGTAAGCATGTATGTGTTTCTTTACTCCAAATTTTCAGCCATAGAGTTACAGCCTGTATCTGTGTTATTAATCACTAGACTATCACCGTTCAGGTGTGTCTAGAAGTATATGACCTTAATGTCTTTCGCATGCTGTGAACACATGATGAAAAAGCAGGAATAGGCAACTGGCCAACATTAAGGCTAAATACAATAAGCTAATTGTAAAGATGGAGAGACTACAATGTAGCAGGCTACTAGAGCAAGGATGCCATTTCAGGTATAGGAGCTGTCAAATATGAAGTAAAATTAGTATGATGTTAATACAATATGTATGCCCCTCTTCCAATCCAGCTTGGTATTACCAGGTACTTGCTTCAGATTGCAAAATTAAACTCTTTTTTTTTTTTTTTTTAAGGTGTGTTAGAAAAAATCATGGATCTCAAAGCACATCTGTGTTTCAAAAGATAATCTACTTATCTCAAGCGTTTTTCTTCATCAAGTATCTAAGTGTGTAAACTTTCAAATGTAAGAATTACCAATGAAGATGAAATATTTCTATTTTCCATACCAAAAGTGAGTGTTAGTAACAATAAAGACTGATGTTATGAAAGTGCAAAATGACTAAAAACCAACATGAAAATAGATGTTTAACAAGAAATTATAGATATAACACACTGGCTCTTACAAAACAGATCACGATTCATGTGTGGTACTGTGGTTTTCTTTTTATCATGATCTTTTTACAAAAGCTGAAGTTAATATCTCTGAAAAACAGTTTAACAAATCAGTATATTTCTGTTTTAAAATTATTATTAAAAAATCAGTTAATGTAACATTAAATACTGTAATTCTCATTACGGCTATAGTTTACAGTAATTAGCTTACACTGTAAGAGTATAAGCTAATTATCTATATTGACATGCTTTTCTTAAGTGAATCTATTGCTGATTGGCATCAATAAAATGATATATATTAATGTACTTTATGACACTAGAATGTAATGTAATTATTATAATGTGCGTGTTTGTGTATATGTATGTTGTCATGGTTTAACCCCAACCAGCAACTAAGCACCACTCTCCACTCATTCCCCCGTGGTGGGATGGGGGAGAGAGTCAGAAGAGTAGAAATGAGAAAACTCCTGAGTTAAGATAAAGGCAGTTTAACAGGAAAAGTAAAAGCCACACACAGAAGTGGAGGAAAACAAGGAATTAATTCACCACTCCCCATGGGCAGGCAGGTGTTCAGCCATCTCCAGGGAAGCAGGGCTCCAGCACGTGTAATGGTTTCTTGGGAAGACAGACGCCATCACTCCGAACGTCCCTCCACCCCTTCCTTCTTCTTTGCCCCAGATTTATATACAGAGCATGATGTCATATGGTATGGAATATCCCTTTGGCCAGCCTGGGTCAGCTGTCCCAGCTGTGTCCCCTCCCAGCTCCCCGTGCACCCCCAGCCTGCTCGCTGGCAGCCCAGCACGAGAAGCTGGACTGTCCTTGACTTCTTAGCAGCAACTCAAAACATCAGCACGTTATCAACATTTTCTCATCCCAAATCCAAAACGTAGCCTCACACTGGCTTCTGTGAAGAAAATTAACTCTATTCTGGCTGAAACCAGGACATATGTATATAAATATATGAATGCAACATTCAGAATATTCAAAATAAGATGTTCTTAGCCTTGGCCTTCTAGGGCGGAGAAAAAGTGAGGCTTGTAATTGAGTGTTATTTTTTTGTTTTGTTTCTTTCCACAGTTGACCTTCAAACAGGTTGCAGGTGACTAATGTTCAAGCATAGCAGCTAAACAGTAATTATCTTCTAGAAGGACTGGTGGAAAATATGATGTGACTGGTTCCAAGTAATGTTTGTAGCAGTTTCTTCTTTTTTTGAAAGAAAAGAATGTGTTTTTTCAAGTATCACTTTTCTTCTAGATGGAAGAACTTTTAAATGGAAGTATCAATATAGTTGGTTTATAGCAAAATAATTTCCTTGATAACATTTTAAATAAAAATAAGCAAACACCAAATATACTCCTTACTAATCACACTTTTCATACTTTCAGTATAATTTTTTATATGCCATCCAACGCTATAACAATAAACTCCCTTGAAAGCCCTTCACACAAGGAAGTGGCAAAGAGGAAAGCAGAGAAGACATTGAATTTAATTAGTGATATCATTATTGAGTTTTTTCTCCTCAGTAATTTGAATCTTCAATATTTTCTGTAACTGAACTAATGTTTTCATGACACTATATTTCATGTAATAGGAGGGTTAACTATTTTAATTATAAAATATTATTTAATATTAAATTTTCATTTTCATAGAAGACTATATCAAATAAGTGGAATAGCATAAGATGGATGCAATAACTAATTTTTACTGGTTGGTTTCTTTTTTTTTTTAGTTACTGGGTGTGCAGTCCCCTACTAAGTACGCTGCAGACGCTGTCTTAAGTGGAGCAGGTGCTTGCAGCTGCCAGCTGTTGAGATGGACCACAGCTACAGCCATTAAGCTGAAAGTACGTGCTTGTCCAGCAGGTCTAATGGCTATCATCAGTTGGGGAGAGTCCATGTTCAAATAGAGTAATTCTAATAATCCCCATCTGAGGATAGAGAGTGATTGCTTGGCTAGAAATACACCTTTAAAAGCATTGCAGCAGTGATTCTAATGGATTTGTCATAGAGAGTTTTAGAGAGAGGTTAAAATTGGCTGTCATTCCACAGCATTTGAAAAAAGAATTAAATCCTTTGGTAGGATTATATGGTTTTGTTTAAAAATAACACTGAGCTATTGCCTTTTAAAAATGTATGCCTGCATTGTTCAATTGGTTTTATACATATTAAACTTTGTACTATTTAAACTTCAGGAGGGGAAAAATTAGAAGGCGGCATGTGATTTTTCATTTAAATTGTTTCTGTGTTATACTATTGACTTGATCAACATCTACTTAGCAAAATGAAGGCATACCTGTAGAAGGAGTAACTAGACATAACATGTGTGGAGGTTTTTTTATGGAAATGTCAAAGCACTTAAACTAATAGAAGTGTTGTAAGCCTTGAAATAGAATCAAAATTCATAGCTTTTGTCCAGTTTTGAATATGTTTTCAACCATACCAAAGAAGTCTACTGCAGAAACATATTTTCCTATTATGTTAGATTTAATAAAATGGCTTAAAAATCTGTGCAATATAACAGAAAATAATAACCCTTCCACCAGGGGCATTCTGAATTTTCTGTGTGACAGCTTTCCCAGATGGGACTTCAGGTGGATATAAGTATGCCATAACAGTAATAATGCAGGCTGCATTTACCCACACAAGCTGTGATCTGAAGCACATATTTAAAGCACAAAACCCATAAATTTAAATGCTATGTTGGATTGCTGTCTTTAAATGCACACATATCTTCTTTTGCACACGAGAAGAGGTACACTAATACCTACAGGGATTATTCACTTGAATTCTGTTAAACCTAAATGTAAAGCATGGATACAATGGTTCTTTAACAACCAGTCAGTAAATGATGGATTTCCACAAAAGCCAAACCAAATGAAAGCTATTGAAAGCATGTTATTCTTTATTAATTACTTTGAATTATCAGTTTCTATCCCATATTCCACAAAATTTCATTTAGATAAAATTCTATCATGTTTTTGTTGCAAAATTTGTGACAGTTAACCTTCTAACTTTATTGTCACTTTCATTAAGGATAAGTATGATTTTCTTAAATAATAGCTGCCTTCTGTCTAAAACCATAGGAAAAAAAATGAATAAGATACATATTTCTAAATGAAGTTAAAGTAATTTTATTTTCCAAGCAGTTATGTAAATGCTAAAAAAAATAATTCCTTTTAATACAAAAAGTTAGCACAAATCACACCCTCTGATTACAAGAAAAAATGAAGTAAAATAGGCCATAATTTGTTTTAATATTTTGTCCCAGCAGGATGAAATGAGGTTTCTTATGAAATCAGAAGGACCCCTAATATAGATATAATGTACAAGGAAAAAAAGTACTAAAATAAAAGGTAGTCATTTGTTTTAAGTACCAGATTGTGGCATAAGAATATGTTAGAAATGAACTACTATGTAGTGTTGTATTAAGTTTTCATTCTAGTTTGATGATGATTGTCATAAATGTTGGTTCTTTGCAGAGATCACTGAAATACTTATAAACTGTGGTAGCAGGTGCCATTATGCTATTAATGTATGTCTTCTTAAATACAAGTACTTATCTCAATTTTGCTTTAAAGTAGTTATTTCTCCTTAGTAATGATTTATGTGAACTCAAAATTATCATATTGCAGAAGATTAATAGACTTACAAGGCACAATATTTACTTCATTAAATCCCTAGTGAAACACTTAAAACTGCTTGCTAGTGCTAAAATATTTTGAACATATTTTATTTATCTGAAGATGAGAAACTGAGTCAAAAGTTGCTAACTTACACTTTTCTCCTAAACTTTTCATTCTAGTGTTCTACAACTCAATTTCATTTAAAATATTCCTACTAGAAGCCATGTCAGCTTCACTCCCCTCTTGCTATTTTGTTTTGTTGTTGTTGTTTCAGTAGGTTTAGTTACACAACCCCGCACAACTTAAGGCTAAATAGACCAATTAACAGGAGCTGTATAAGGCAAGTTAAATCAATAAAAATGAAAATTGTAATAATATAATAAGAAGATAAAGCAGATAAAGCTGAGTCAAAAATGTTTTTTTAAGTTCTTCAGTAATTCATTTCTCCAAATAAGGAGCTAATCTCTCATTCATATTTCACTTGTTCATCCAAATTAAAGTAGTGCTAACACGTGGAGAGTTCTGTTCCTCCACTGGACAGAAACTTTATTGCTGAACTGCACCACTCACTGTTAAGTTAAAAAGAGACACTATGATGAAGACTTTCCATGATGTATTCTGTACTTGCAAGGCAATGTTCACACAGGTTTTGTTTCTCCTTCCTATACTATGATCTTATAGGCGTGTTCTGTGTCCTCATACCTTATTGTCCTGACCTGAGACAGATACAGCCAATTCTGTTCCTGTTCCCAAAGTTATATTGGCTTTGTGTGGCAAGGTTTTGGTAGCAGTGGGGCTGCAGCAGTGGCTTCTGTGAGAAACTGCTAGAAGCTTCACTTAAGCCCAATAGAGCCAATACCAGCCAGCTCCAAGACGGACCCGCTGCTCGCCAAGGCCAAGCTCATCAGAGACAGAGGTAGCGCCTCTGGGGTAACAGAGTTAAGAAGGGGAAAAGAAACCAGCACACAGCAACTGCAGCCAGAGAGGGGAGTGAGAACATGTGAGAGAAACAGCTCTGCAGACACCAAGGTCAGTGAAGAAGGAGGGGGAGGAGGTGCTCCAGGTGCCAGAGCAAAGATTCCCCTGCAGCCCGTGGTGAAGACCATGGTGAAGCAGGATGTGCCCCTGCAGCCCATGGAGGTCCATGGTGGAGCAGATCTCCACCTGCACCCGGGGAGGACCCAACGCTGGAGCAAGTGGATGCCCAAAGGAGACTGTGACACCATAGGAAGCCCATGCTGGAGCAAGCTCCTGGCAGGACCTGTGGACCCATGGAGAGAGGAGCCGAGGCTGGAGCAGGTTTGCTGGCAGGACTTGTGACCCCATGAGGGACCCATGCTGGAGCCGTCTGTTCCTGAAGGACGGCACCCCATGGAAGGGACCCAGGCTGGAGCAGTTGGTGAAGAACTGCAGCCTGTGGGAAGGACTTGTGTTGGAGATGTTTGTGGAGAACTGTCTCCTGTGGGAGGGACCCCACACTGGAGCAGGGGAAGAGTGTGAGGAGTCCTCTCGAGGAGGAGGAAGGAGCAGCAGAAACAACATGTGTTGAAATGGCCACAACCCCCATTCTCCATCTCCCTGTGCTGCTGGGAGGGAGGAGGTAGAGAAATCGGGCGGGAAGCTGAGCCCAGGAGAAAGGGAGGGGTTGGGGGAAGGTGTTTTAAGATTTGGTTTTTGTTCTCATTACCCTACTCTGATTTGATTATGCTAATTTCCCCAAGTCCAGTCTGTTTTACCTGTGATGGTAATTGCTGAGTGATGTCCCTGTTCTTGCCTCGACCCACAAGCTGCTTGTTATGTCCCCTCTGCCCTGTCCAGCTGAGAAGGGGAGTGATAGAGCGGCTTTGGTGGGCACCTGGCATCCAGCCAACATCAACCCACTACACAGGTGTACTCATATCTGTAGAATAAAAGAAATGAGAATTTCATGAGGACTCTTTCAATATATCACAGAAGGCTCCTTTTTTTCAGAAACATGTCTAATAAAACACTGTCAGATAAACTCTTACTCATTCCTGTTTAGTAGATGTATATACAATTTTAGAAACAAATACAAACCAAATGAACAAATATGACATACATGAACAAATATGACAAATATGAGCAGTATGAACCCTGCATATGTGGGAACACTTCAAATGACAATTCAATTTTCAGTGACAGGACTGCTTCTGAGAAAACATTTTGACCTTCTAAGTTATTAATGGTTTTGAATATACCAAACCAAAAACATGTTTCCTCTGAAAATCAGATCCTATTAAGTTTTCTCAAAGATAATCTCTTCAAAACATTTATCATTTTCCAAAATTCTGATTTTTCAGTTTACTTGTCAGTTAGTGACACTGGGGTAGAAAATAGCAATGAAAATAGGGGAAAATTGTCAAGTAGCAGCAACAGAGAACATATCTGTATTCATATAGCACAGTGCAGACATTCCCATCTTTGTTTACAAATTTAACAACATACCTGCCCAAGTGACACACTAAATTATTTTATGTCAAGGCCTAAACTATTTGTGCTTGGGGAAGCCTGGACACAGCACATAACCGAGGTGTAGATTTACTAGGAAGGTTAAGTGCGGCTTTTGTTTCTGAGACTTCAGAATTACAGGCTAGATATAAGAAAAATAAAGATATGCTGCTGTTCAGGGACTGAAAATTATGTTACTCTCCTCCTAAAATTCATCCTGCAAGTCCACCTCCTCATTTGACTCAAAGCAGTGACATGACCCCAGAGCTGAAGTCTCCTGCGATGCAGCTGTACCAGCCTGCTACAAGCTTGTGCAAGAATCTCTGACACAGAAGTACACTGTGTCAAAAAGACATGCCCTGAATTTCAATTTCCAGGTTATTTTGGAAGATATGAAACAAAAAAAAAAAAAAAAAAAAAAGAGACTTCAAGCACACTGCAAAGAATAAAAACTGAAAGAACTGCAAATTGCAGTCACCCCATTAAATCTGCAGTTATCTATCACACAAGCAAATCTACAATTATATATTGGTATAAAGTTCTACTTACTGTTATAGTTAACTTTCCTAATTAAAATGACAGCTCTGCTGGTATTTGATTCACATTAAAATTAATAGCAAGAGAATAAAGCACACCAAATAAAAGTTAGTGAATAAATAACACCAAACAGAAAAGTGCACACCCATGTTAGTGAAACTGCAGTCCAGATGAAACTGGATTACAAAATTTTGCTCTGCAGTTTGCCAGTCAGGCTAAGTCACCGAAAGAGATGTATGATTGAAGACATGCAGTGACAACCACAATCCTTTTGGAACCTCTGTATTGGGTGTACTGACTTTTTTCTTTTTCTTCCTTTCTATGCCTGCTTTTAAGTCTCTGACTGCTGTGCTATTTTCTTTTCTCTTCCATTGGCTGCACTGGGTACTTGCCAAGTTCAGGCACAGAAATAAGTTCAGGCTTCTACTGCTCTTCCATAAGGTACATATCTGCAATACCTTCCTCAGATTTTCCTTTTTTCCCATGTGATGATGGTTTATGTCTCCATAGTTTGCTCATTCAGCAGATGCAGTTCTACTGTGAGTCACACATTATCCCGGAGTTTTTTAACCGGCTGTCTGGGTGCAGGTAAATTTCTAATTCTATGTGCCTGGCAGCCAGATTATACTGGCTGGGAGAAGAGAAAAAATAAAAAAGGAGACACAGTATACAACAACAGAGAACAGGTGAGAGAAAATTGTTTATCAGCCTGTGACAGCTTTTGGTTTCTTCACTTTACAGAATGGCACATGGTAGGCACTCCTAAGAACACCTGGAGGATCAACAGATTATACAGGCAAAAGTTGAAATTTTAAGCTTATACAATAAAATTTGGTCTAGCAAGTGGCACAGTGTGTTTCCAGTACAATAGTTGAAGTAGACAAGAGGATGGGAAGCCATCAGCATAGAAGCAGAGGTCAAGATTACTGTTCTGGGTCTGGCTGGGATGGAGTTAGTTTTCTTCACAGCAGCCCATATGGTGCCCTGGTTTAGACTGGTGACCAGAACAGTGTTGATAACACACCAATGTTTTAGCTATTGCTGAGCAGGGTTGACACAGTGTCAAAGCCTTCTCTCTTTCTCACTCTGTCCCGCAGCAAATAGGCTGGGGGTGGACCAGAGTTAGGGAGGGGACACAGCTGGGACAGATGATCCATACAATATCATGCTCAGCAATAAAAGGCGGGGGTGGCGGGAAGTTTTTCCAAAGTAGCTGTTGCTTGAGGTCAGTCTGGGCCTTGGTCTGCTGGGGGTGAGTGATTGCTTTTGCATCACTTGTTTCTTTTTGTTCTTTTCTTTTCCCTTCACTTGCTAAACTGTCTTTATCTTGACCTGCAAGTTTTTTTTCTCTCTTTCCTGATAAAAACGCTTAGATTCTCCCCCATCCCAATGAGGGGGAGTGAGCAAGTGACTGGGTGGGGGCTTACCAGCCAGCCAGGGTCAACCCACCACAATTATTCAAATGATCTCTACCAAGGCTGAGGAGTCAGATTATAATCCCAACCCTGACAATTTTGATGACTTTTCATAACCTAGTCAATAAAGCTTTCTCTGCCTAGGTTTCCTTCCTGATAGGCAGACATCAAGCCCATCTTCAAGGAGTGCAAGAAGGAAGGTCCAGGGAACTGGAGGCTGCTAGTCAGCCTCACCCCATAAGTGCATCCCTGCAACAATGAAAAATAACTACATACTGGACTGTCCTAACAGCAAGTAAAAGAAAATGACTCTTTTTTTCTCTCTTTAGCCCTTATGAGACCACAGGTGGAATATTATGTCTCATATTGGGCTTCCCTCTACAAGAGACACATTGACATATTGGTGCAAGACAAGCAAAGGGTGACTAATATAGTCAGTGCTCAAGCATATGACATGGGAGGAGAGGGTGAGAGAACCGTACTTGTCTAGACTCAAGAAGAGAAGATTATGGGAGCATCTCTTGTTATCTCCAATTACTGAAATAGAAAACAGAGCCAGAGGTGCACCTCTGGAGTGCTGAAATACTCTCTCTATTAATTTTAATCTCAAGTAAATACCAAGAGCTGTGATTTTAATTAGACAGCTGTTAACTATAATAGTGAATAAAGCTTTATAGTTATTTAGAATTCCAGATTTACTTATGTGATAGAGAACTGCAGATTTAATGAGTGACTGCAATTTGCAGTTCTTTCAGCTTGTACCTCTGTGACAGGGCAAAAGGCAACAGACACCAGCTGCAACAAGGAAAATTCTGTCTAGATGTTAGGAAAAAATGTAGATAGTGAGGGTGGTCAAACACTGAAACAGCTGCCCAGAAAGACTGTGGAAGATCCAAACTTGATTGACAATACTCTAAGCAACATCATTGGTGGTTTCACTGAAAAGCAGGAATTGGATCGCATGCCTTCCAGAAGTCCCTTCCAACCTAAATTACTCTGGAATTCTAATAACATACATTAATCTTCAAATGGTGTAGTGCATTGCAAAAGTAAAACTAAATGTTGTATTGAAAGTAGTTAGGAATTTCTGAATATGAGTTACAGATCAGTGGAAGAAGAATTCTAAGAATAAAATAGAAACAAATCTCAGAAGCACCTACACATATTGAAAAGGCACTGAATTACCTTCTTGACAACTTAAATTAAGGGTTTTAACTAAGATGTCATTTAGTTTAAACTGAACAGTTTACCATGAATTTGTCCAGAGAAGCTTCACTAATGAACACTTAGCATGTATACACTTGCACTACATGATACTTCTTAATCTTTCTGTGGGTTGAAAGAAACATGTTATAAATAATTTGTCTTAGTTCAGCAAATTAAGTGTATGCTAAGACTATTTGTAGATGTGAAAAGACAAAATAGAAATATTTATCAACAAAATAAATCAACAAAAAGCCAGAGAAATAAATACCTTTTTCTTTAATACTCTCTCTTCACAGTATTTCTTGCAAGCTTGAAAGAACTATTATCCCTTTGGACTGTTTTGTATGTAATTCTCCATTCTAACCTTCTGTCCTCTCTCTTCCAAACAATAGAATTAAGTCATTCCCTCTTACTGAATTCACTGCTTGCATCTTGAAGCAGTCTAAAAATCTCAACTATTCCTGCTTCAGAAACATTTTCTGTTTGGAGCAGTTTTTCGCTTTGCCTTCCCTGTTAATTTTTTTACTGGACAAGTATTGAAAAAGCACTAGAAATGGCTTTGTCTGCACATTTGAGTATCCCCATAGTCACAGTTTCCTCTATCCCTGTAGTCACTAAGATGTTTTCTGGTTTCATTGCCATTTTTTGGCCTGATAAGCATGTCACAGGGGGAAGGAGGAAAAGAGAGGGGAAATGTGTCATGAATAGATAATTTAGGGCACTTAAAGAATCACTGCTAAAGATATCAGAAAGTGAATGATTTTAGTAAAAAGCGTGACTTAACAGAATTCGATCGCAATGTCCACTCTATTACTTATTCACCATGGAAAAGGTATACAGAGAGAAACAAAATTACAATTAAATTGGAATGATTTACTCGTGGATTGAATCGAGTTAATGTGCATATTGAGGAAAAAAAGTAGGGTGAGACCTTCTCATTGAGTCATGAGGTTCAGAGTGGACCAAAATCCACCCTAGTCCCAGACTTGGTCAACAGTTTATGTCTAAGGTTAGGTAAGGAAAATAAAGGAATGCCCTACCATTGAGTCACAATGTTCAGAGTGGACCCCCTTGCTTTCTAAACTACTTCTCAGAGAGGAGTCTAGGTGTGGCTGAATCCACTCCCAGTCCCAGGCTTGGTCAACAGTTTATGACTAAAGGGGTAAGGTATCAGGGATTCGTGTGGCTGAATCCACTCCCAGTCCCAGGCTTGGTCAACAGTTTATGACTAAAGCGGTAAGGTATCAGGGATTCTGGTGTGGAGATATAGTTTGTGTTTGATATAACTTTAGGATGGTAACAGTCTGATACAAAATAACAGCAATCAAATTCACTAATGATATTAAGATAAATCACAGTATCAAATCATATAAAACTTAGCAGCATAATCAATTTAAACTTACTAAGATTCCTTAATCACACACATATAGGTGTAGAAATAGAGACACATAAAGAGATATAGAGAAAAGAGAGATGTACAAAGGCACCTATTAAATATCTCCCTCAAATTCAGTCAAATACTCATATCTGATGCTGTGCATCACTCAACAAGGTGATCAGCCGAGCCTCTGAATTGATCAAGAACTTGAGGGTTCACAGACCCTGAGAGGTGTCCCACTCAGAGGGAGGTGCTGGTCGCAGCCCGCTGCAGTCCAGAAGAGCTCAAAGGGTCTCACTCGAGACCGCTAGTTATAGGACTGGGAGATGATTGACTTTAGGCATCAGTGAGTTTCCACAATCCAGGCAGATGATTTCACAAGTTTTTAATGGTACTGCTGCCAGGTTTGTCAGGAGATAATTGATTAGTTCTGTTCTTGTTCTGTACCTTGTTTAGGTGATCGGTTCCTGATACATTCAGTGCCATTCTCCTCCTTGGCTACGCAAGAGTGCTTGGTATGGTTGAGGGGCTCTCAACTGCCAAACCCTTTGTTCAGGGGCCAAGGCTTGTCAGGCAACTTAGAACGGCCCAGGTACAAGGCGAAGGGTGGGGGGCGAGGAGTGCACCACCACAAACTGCAATAAGCAAAAAAGTGTTGATGAAATTGATTCCTTTGTTCAACAAATAATGTTACAATAATTTCTTAGAATGTGAGAGACTGAACCATGGGGCGAACCATGGGGCATTTGTCTCAAAGATTCCTTCGGCTGGCGATGGGCGTGGCTGGCGGGCCACAGAGGACCCTGGGTTGGGGCGAGGGCCACAGAGACCTCTGGTTGGTGCCGCAAGGCCTGATCAGGCACCGCCGTGTCATGCGAAAGCCGCGTGAGAGTCGTGTGAGGAGCAGGGCTGGAGCCGCGTGAAGCGTATGCGCACGTGCAGACGGGCAAGTACGTGTCGTTGTCATGGAATTTGCAGCCCTTGAATAAGAATAAAAGGGGCTGCCAAGAAAAACTCTCGTGCGTGCCACCGCCACGATTGCCCACCACCGAAACATCGAGGAGCTTGGGCCCCGGGATGCTGCGGATCCATAGTGACGACTTTCCTTGCAACCCTATCCCGAATGTTTGCTTGATTTCTGTCTTTTTATTCTATTCTGTCCTATCGCTACTAATTCCTTACTTTTAATTGTAAGTTATCGCTACTAATTTTTTTATTTTATTTTTGATAATAAAAGTTGTTTTGGGTATACAGCATTTGACCTTGTTTGTGTCTTAATCTTGCTCTTGGGATCATATTGAAATCTCCCCTGATATTGGATCGGGACATAGAGGCATTTAAGTTTACAGGTTTACCTTTGCAAAACAGCGCCTAACCATCCTGTCTTTTCCTCTAGCTTCCAAATGAAGTGGAAAATAATCTAACCAGCTGCGTATATTGACTAAGGCCAGAGGGTATCTCAGATGGGGCCCACAGAATTGGATGCATCTGACAATGTACATTCATCCCCATCATGAAACATAAAACATCTATCATGACAAGTAAGTACTTTAAGAAGGTATGTCTCTCAGCCCGGAACAGCTGTTGACACTTTTTTTTTTAAATATGTACAAAAAATGAAAGCATTCTACACTAGATGCTCAGTTGCTTAGATTAAATATATCTTAGCTGAGTTGAAAATTCTTTATATGAAGCACTAGATACACTAAAAATACCTCACTTAAGAACTGTAAATAAATAAGTTATATGAAAACAAAACAAACATAATTTTATGCTGAAAATATTGTTATGTAATGGAGCCAAGAATTTATAACTTGTGTAATTAATCTTAACAATCTAATCAAAAGCTAACAAAGTCTTTATTAATCCAATTGTAATGGCACTGAAATCATAACCCATATTGATAATGAAAAGCCTCAATAGTACAACACCCTTATTATTATACAGAAAACCCTATCACCACCTACCCGCTCTCCAGTTCACCCTTCCATCATCCCTCAGGGTCCTGTGGTTGGCAGCTCAGTGCTCCTCAGTGAACTATCAGAGTCTCAGGTACTTCACCCAGGGGCGTTCTCTGCCCGTGATGGGGACCCATTCCTCTTCAGTCTTGGGCCTCCTTCGGTTTATTTTTGTTATCTTTCCTCAGCATGGCCCACACCACCAACGGTATCACACAATCCCAGTGCATCCCAGGGAGGTGAGACTCACTCGCCTTCAGGCAGCCAGGGCAGTCAGCACCATCCAGATCGGCCCAGCCCTGCACCCCAGACCCTGTGCCCCACAGAGCCCTACAGCTCCTGCTTGGAGTGGTAGAAATTATATTCACTGGGCTACAGTAATACTGAACAACAAGGAAAAATTAAAAATCGTTCTGTTTTGAACCATAAGGAATCTTGCAAAATCAGCTATATACTGCTATCTGTAGGTAGACCTCATGCAAAATAACTTTAATAATACATATACTACATATTCATGAGAGTGTTTTCATATACAATTTAATGATATCACTTATCTATAAATCTGTAGAATGCCGTAAGTGCTACAGAAATTTTTCTCTATACTAAATCCTACAGAATCCTAAAGACAGGTTTATCAATTGTTTTTGTTTTTTCCAAACCCCTTTAAAAATCCACATGACTTTTGCAAGCGGGAAGGAAGTTTTCTGTATCTAAGCATTGTGGAGTTAGTGGTAAAAGGATTATTGTTTTGAATTTTATCAAACCTGCACAGTCTATATTTTCCTATGTGGGCAAGATCTGAATTCAATTTTATGTCATCTGGGAAAAATAGGTACTTAATCAGGACATTGTATTTTTATGTTCCCTGAGACAGCTGGAGTAACTCCAATTAGAACACGTAAATTTGATTTACTGAGGCCTGAGTTTCTGAGGTTTAGATCTGTAGTGATATGTCACCTCACTAAGCTTTGAATCATTCTGGACATCCAGAAATTCATTTTCTGAAACTTAACTGAAACTCAGAACCTGCCAACATGAGAAAAATCTGTTACTTCAACAATTACCTGTACAAAGAAGTTAATGTGTAGTAGGCTAGTATGTGAATTTACACTACACTGACTTCTTTGTACAAAGCAGAGAAAGGAACTTTGCAATTATTGTGTGCTTTGCATTGTCTGGAAAATATCACTACTGAAGAGCAGTAAACATGGTGTAAATGCATAATTTAAGTTGTTTTGGAAGAAATGGCCTGGCAGACAAGCACAAGAATTATGAATTTAAAATTAGTTAAAACATTACCATAGTCAGTTTGTGTGCTTTTATTTTCACTACTATCACATGTAACAATTCAGTTTAAGCTCATAAGGACACATTGTGAGAATTAGCCATACCAACAATATTTATGACAGATAATGAACTTGTTTGAGAACCTTACTACGAGAAGTTTCTGCTTTACCTTCCTTCTTTACAAATGCAAAAATACAAAACCTTCTCAAGACTCAGGCTGCCTAAATTATTGATGAAGTTTCTTCTAATAATACTTCTGGACAACCATTCTTCTAGTGTGGATGTTCTTCAGGCTGGTTTGTGAGCTGTGTAGCAGAGCAGAGTAGAGCTAATAACTTCTACAGGACTGTGGTTATTTTTAATGATGGTTGTTCTCAGTTTGCCATCTATGCAGAAAGAAAAATATTATCATATTAATCAGTCCAAATGTAGTGATAGTACTGTTTTACATGGGTTTTCAAGTACAATAACAAAGTAAGGATGATAGTCCTGGGACAGACCAGAAATAGTTCCAGCCCAGTACTTACAATTTACAGAAACCTGTAGGAATTTCATCATCTTAAAATCATTGAATCACAGAATCATCAAGGTTGGAAAAGACCTCTAAGATCAAGTCCAACCGTCAGCCCAACACTACCATGCCCACTAAACCATGTCCCAAAGTGCCAAGCCTACATTTTTTTTGAACACCTCGGAATGGTGACTCCACCACTTCCTTGGGCAGCCTGTTCCAATGCTAGACCACTCCCTCAGTAAAGAAAATTTTCCTAATACCTAGTCTAAACTTCCCCTGGCACAACTTGAGGCCATTTCCTCTCGTCCTATCACTAGTTACTTGGGAGAAGAGACCAACATCCACCTCACCACAACCCCCTTTCAGGTAGCTGTAGAGAGCAATAAGGTCTCCTCTCAGCCTCCTCTTCTCCAGACTGAACAATCACAGTTCCCTCAGCCGCTCCTCGTAAGACTTCTTCTCCAAATCCATCAACAGCTTCCTTGCCCTTCTCTGGACACACTCAAGCATCTCAGTGTCCTTCTTGTAGGGAGGGGCCCAAAACTGAACACAGGATTCAAGGTGCAGCCTCACCAGTGCCGAGTACAGGGGCACGATCACTTCCCTACTCCTGCTGGCCACACTATTTCTGATACAGGCCAGGACGCTGTTGGCCTTCTTGGCCACCTGGGCACACTGCTGGCTCATGTTCAGCCGGCTGTCAACCAGCACCCCCAGGTCCTTTTCTGCCGGGCAGCTCTCCAGCCATTCTTCCCCAAGCTTGTAGTGTTGCTTGGGGTTGTTGTGATCCAAGTGCAGGACCCGGCACTTGGCCTTGCAAAGCCTCATGCAGTTGACCTCAGCCCATCGATCCAGCCTGTCCAGAAGAAGCAACATTTTCTTAGTGGTCTCTCAGTTTTCAACAATTTGTAGCTCAGGTATTTACTATAGCAGGAGATGGCACTTATATATATAAACCCCCCAACAGATTTCTCTTCCATGACCTCTCCTCATCTCCCTTACAGAGAGGTACTTTTTAGCTCCTAGAATGGGAATCTCTTACCCCAACTACTTTTTGTATGCTAAAACAATGTCCTAGATTTGTATCCTAGGTGTAGCCTACAAAACTAGATTTGTATGCTAAAAAAATCTCCTAGAACATAAATTATTAACAAGGACCTCTACAGCTTCCATTGAGAGGTCTGAAGGCCTCATGCAATTTGGACAACACAATAAAAATGCAATAAAAAAGTCTAGTTTGGCAAGGACTGAAAAAGAATAAAGATATTTTGAATGATGACATTAGACTGAAACATCGGACATCCTGTTCCAAATTTAACTGGAGACTTCTAGGTATTGTTAGACTAAACATTTATGCTCTGATTGCATCCGTTTCTCTTCATAAAAAGGCTACTCATCTTGTGTGCTTTGCAAACAATTTAGGCAGGTATTTACATTTATCTGTTTGTGTACTATCTTCTGTAATATCTAGAGGTACAGAATTGTATTGTGAAGTTTCTGTGACACCATGCAAAACCAACAGCCTAGAAATATACTTCTTGTGAAGAAGTAGAGGAGACAGGAAGATTTAGAATCAATGTAGCATTGATTTTTTTTACTGTCTTGAGACTTACCTTTTTTTTTACTGTTGTGAGACTTACCAACTCCTGCTTTTCATAACAGTAATTTAGCTTTCCTTAAACAGAGTCATGGGTAACAGTGAAATACAGTAGGGACCACTCGTTTCTTAAGTCATCAGGACTGAAATTTTACTTGCATAGGACACAAAATTCTATAATGATAAATTGCAGTGCTTTTACTAAGCCATTATGTGTTTTTATGACTGTGGTTTGTGCAAAGTAAATCCTGTTGAAAAACAAAACAAAAACAAGCACAGCCCAGAAATTCTGTATACTTTGAAGAAAAACATATTTTCATCGATGGGAATCTTTTCCTAACTATAAAGCATCTCAAAATTATTTTCCAATAAAATTCCAAAGAAAGAAACCAGTGAGACAAAAATATTAAACATTCTGTCATCATTATCATAAAGGGAATAACATAGAATATTCTATTAAAAAATTTATGCCATGTAATTAATGAAAAAAAGCCACCTCTAACTACAGCTAATATACATAAGAGTCATCTGGGAGTAGACAAATTCTTAAAAAAACTGTTGAATGAGTTTCAAATATTAGACTTTTATAGTCATGATGACTACAAAATGCTATCGCTAACTATGCAATTAACTTAGAATTTATAAGTATCATGCAATGAAGTTATGATATGGATTTAAAAATCTAACTTTTTTTAAGTTCAGCTAAAGATTATTTTCTTAAGAGCACACAGTTCTGTCTGTATTAGAGATGGTGAGAATATTTTCAACCATACAGTGCATATGACAGAAAATATTAGTTTGCTGTTCCCAAAGTTTTGTGGAAGAACTCATGAATGGTTCTTTGTGTGTTTTGGGGGTCCTTGCTGCATAGATCTTACAGAAGAATTGAAATACAGAAAAATACAAATTAGATATGATATTATCATATTACTTGTGCACATAGATTTCTATCTTGATTGAAAATATTGAACTAAACATAAAATTTTAAATAATATTTGTTATTGATAACTAAACAGGTGAACCACATTATCTTAAAGATTTAAGTACCTCAGGGAAATCTTTTAATGGCCGGTAGTCCTGTAAATATGATTTTTTCTGTTACTGATAGAAGACCCCAGGCTCTGCACTACCTTGTAAGCTATTAACATAGAGATTAAATATTACAGAGGATTGAAAAAACTAGAAGTGATGAAAGTTTTCCCAGAACATTGATGGGTTTTGTCTCACTTTCAGTTGCTACTTTTTTCATACAGAATTATAATACTTTTCAGCATGACTCCTAAAGAAACTGTCTATCCATCTGATTGGGCCTTCCTACTCTTGTTGTTCACTGGCAAATTTCAAAGCAACTTAAAAACAAGCATAAAGCTTCATAAACATTTTTTCCATTAAAAGTCTTCTTTAGTCAAGAAATTGCCTTGTGTGATTACTTAGTTCTGCTGTGTTCATACAGGTTTACTTTGACTGTCAGATTGGCAGTCATCTTTAACATTTCATCAAAATGTTTAAATCATGTCTAACTGGTATTATTCTATAAATTACTTCACTGAGGCTCCTAATGTTAATAACAATATATTTTAAAATGCCTGTTATTACTATAGATAAAGCTAAATGATCAATGATACAGAGGAAAACCAAACACAGGAATGATTATTGCTTGTTTTAGGCATCGGGACATAGTACCTCTGGAAATTTCAAGTGTATTTTGGTCATAGTATATATTTTGGTTATGCTAGATTATACAATACGAAGCAAGGAAAATAAACCCTAGCAATTTTAAGCAGATAATAGGTGCTTGCTAATTCCATTAAATATATATGTACTCTGTTGACTGGCACAGCAAATACTTCCAAAAACAGAGGATCACTAGTCAGGTGTGTTATTAGTACTAGTGTATAATCTCCTAATAATTTCCACTAACATTTTATGTTAAACGGATTTTACTTCTTCAAATTTGATATTAATATGATATTTTATTACAGATTTACAACATGAAAGTGATAAACTGAAACCAAATGATGATATAAAACTGCTACATAGAACATGATCAATGATAACATTTTTTTTTTTTTTTCCCCCAGTAGTTAGAAGTTCTCCATTTGGGAATATCTCACTTTTTTTTTTTTGTATTCAAGCCCCGTTTGTTTCACTGACAAAAAAAAGGGGGGTGGAAAAAAGGCACCTGCTGGGTTACTGAGTAAATTCAGATGCTGGGTGACTCCCATCATTTCACATCCTAAAACAAACTTAACAAAGGTTTTAAGTGTGACCTATATCTTAATAGAACAGCTTTTCCGGGCTGTATCCTTAGTGTTTTCATGAATTAGCTGAGGATCAAATAGCTTACATGGAAAAATCACATTAAAAATGCATCTAGCTGCAGAGATTAATGAAATAAGGCAAATGCTTCTAGATTATCTTTCTTATGCACATGCCTCCCAACCTATTTGTCGGAGATATTTTGCTGTATGACTTCTGTCAGGTGGTGGAATTCTCTTTAGTTTGAGCAAGTTTGCGTTAGCCACAGGAGTTCTGTATCAGTCTCTTTTTAAATGTAGTGAAGACAGTCTTTTTTTTATATATCACTACATACTATCAGATGCTTTTCTTTGTGCTTATAAGACTGCTTCTGACTGTGTGGTCACTCTGGGTTACATCTGTTTCTCTGCATCTTTCACAGGGCTGCTCCCTTTTTCATTCAGATTAATCACCTTCCTGAGTATTCTGCAACTCTTATCTAACCTGCACAGCCAAATTTCATTTACATGGGAACCCATCGAGCAAGAAAGCACAGGACATATCTCTGCCTAAGGCACACGGATCTGCAGGATCTGTGTAATGCTTTTAGGTCCTATAGCTAAGATTGCTTATGTGACCACCTATCTGCCTCTAGAGCTGAATCATCACGATTTTGTGAGATCAAAACAGCGGTAGGAGAGGAGTACAGTATCCTTCATGCTCTCCTTCCTGACACTGCCTTTGCAGAGCTCCACTCCACAGGGCAAAGAGGTCCAGTTTGCCAGTGCTTCACTCAAGAAGACATAGATAAAGATTAGCATGCTTAATACATTCCATATTTCAAATTGAAGAAGATAATTTCAATTTTGAAGATTAAGAAGTACATACAGTGATAACAGACATTATAAAGACAGTCAGATATACTTCTGTCACAGTATTACTGTAGAGTAGATGGGCATTTCTGCTTTAAAGAAACCCAAATTATCAGCATGGTGAGCAAAGGCTCTTGTCTCAAGAGTATTTGCTTGTAGGCCTCACCTATCACAGATGAGACAGTTTATACTTTTGGAGGATGATGGAGCTGTTAATAAGTTTGCAAGGGAAGACTAGAATAACTCTCTTGAAGCACAATACAGCCCTCTCAATTTAACTAACAGGCTATGTATGTACAAAAGCATGACACACATCTGATGTGTTCTAAAAACCCCAATGATTAGAATAATGTCAACAAACTCAGATAAATTGCTGCTGTGCATCCTGTATTTCTTTGTTAAGAAACCACAGCAGCGAGACAAGAGACTAACTTTCAGTGAACCCTCAGAGGTTGCTCAAAAGACTCTGGGCCACAGTATGCTACCAGTTACGGCTTCATAAATGCAGACCAACTTTTTTGAAAACAATTTATTTCCTTCAGAGTAAAACCTAAAAAACCTGATCGGAATTAGGCCTTTCAAATCTAAAGAGAAAATTTGAGATACAGAAAAGGGAAATAACCCCTGAGGATAAACAACTGACTATCTATAATGAAAATCAGAAAGCTTTGTTGTTTGGTTCTGGAGGAAAGGATTCATTGTCTATAGAAATGCCATTCCCGTTCATTATACTTTCAACAATGTAATCACATTTATAAAATTTTGCTTACATGCTCACTAGTATAGTCCAACCCTCAGCAATTAATACACTAATTGTTTGATACAGATAGCTATAAAGAACTCTAATTATACAGATTGTTTGATGAGAAAAGAAAATAATTTCATCCTGCAGTAAATGTGAAAAAGATGCTTAAAATTGATGGCTTTGCTCAGTACAGAACATAATAGGAAAAACTGTTCACATTTTGAAAAGCGGGGAAGTAGGAGAGTAATAAAAGCAGATGTTCACACAATTGGATGAGTGCTATAAAGTTCACACTGCTGTAGCTGCAGTCAGTGTTATCTGTGTTGCAACCTGCCTGACGCCACTGCTATAATTCATTATAGCAAGAGGTGTGGTCAGTTTTCACAGGAAAATTGAGAAAGATTCTCAGGTTTTCCTGTAAGTCAGGAGCTCAGCAAAATATCCCTATGAGTTTGTGGGACAGAGAACAACCTGTTTTGTACAATGTTAGATATACTGCCATTGCTTACCAAGCTGCAGTCATTACCACTCAGGACAGATAACATGTTTGAGGAAATAACGACATAAATTGAAAACAATTTTTAATAATGTGTCCCTTTCAGAGTTATTAATTTGCTATAAAAATAGACAAAACTCAGGAGTTTTGGTGGAGAAGCTGGCTGGGTCTCTTTTGGTTTTATTTTGTTTTTCTTTTGAGATGTTGAATATTCTTAAGTCTAACCTTCAAATTAAAACAGAATATGTATATATTGATATGAAATGAAAACAAAAAAAAATATTTTGCTGGATCTAAGGCAAAATGAAAGCTGTAAAAGATAAGAGGGAATGACACATTCCCCCTAACACACACCAAACCCCTCCCCACAAACAAAACACAGAAGCTTTGGAAAAGCTGGAGGGTGAAAGCAGAGTTTAAATTAGTCAAATTCTGGGGTTTCAAAGACCTATGAGACAGTCTACACAAAATACTGTTTTCAAATAAACCTTGCATGTTTAGCTGATATATTTACATAAAAGTCTTAATATACTTACTTAAATATATTTTCATATTTACATATTTAATAGAAAATTGCATAATATCTTTAGAATTTTTTAATGTAATGTCACTTTCTTTATATTCCGTATTGCAAAAGCAAGCCCCATAGATCCCCTGTTGACATTTTAGAGAACTGTATTTACCACCTTTTCTCTGGAGAAGTTGGCTACACTATAAGGGTCATAATCAAGGACAGCATGGTCCTTAAAAAAGCTCTGCAGCTCATGTGAGAAAATAAAGATGAAAGAAATGTTCTTTAGTACGGGTAGCTTAGGTTTCCTGTGGATCCGCACAGTGCTCTTACCAGAGCCAAAGGATTACCATTAAAGTTATCCACTCTGCAGCTAGAGGCTTGTGCTAGTTGTGCACATAGTCCATTAATTTTTTGTTCCTCACCTTCACTCCCCGTATTGAAAGACAGCACACAGCAAGACACAATGGAAGTGAAACTCAGGACAAAAGGTAAGGAGGCAGAAGTAAAAGAAAACATTTTGCATAGGCAAGCCATGCAGAGTCTACTAAAGATATGAGCTGTTTATACTTCATAAGTTTTATACAGTTCCCTGCTTTGAATTGTGTATGAGCCTGGGTTACATCAGTGTAATTCATGTATTTTAAATGAAATTACTTCTGGTTTATCAAAGTGTAAATGAAATGTGCTATATCTTGATTGTAATATTTTTTGAATGTGATTAATTTCATTACATACAGGCCAGAATAAATACAAAAGTGACCAAATATTTTAAGTGTGAGTTTGATTGGCTTTGCAAACAGACAGCTAGATAATAATGATTCTATAGGGATTATACTGGAGGTTGGTTTTTTTGGCAGCCTACTGTGTTAGAAAATAAACCTGATTTACGCACCATGTTACATGTGAAATTTACAATAGCTAATAAAAGAATGGGTAGTGAAGGTTTAACACAAATGGTCTGAGTGCCCTGTTAATAGGGACAGAAATCCCATTTTCGATAAGAAGAAAATAAATAAATTGCCAGTTTTCAAAAAAAGAACAGACCGTGTTCCATATAGCATTGTTAGGTTATTTAGTCATACGCTTTATCTCAATTCTTTGAATTAAAGGTTGTCCTCAGAAAGATGCAATCTAGAGCTAAGGTAACACTTTTCCAATACTAGTGAATCATAAGGGCAAGGTACTCTTAAATCCTTTTGAAATTAACTCTCTTCCATTTTTCCTCCCTTTCTCCTCTCCTATTCAGAAATTTATATCCAGAGGGAAGTCAGATAAAAAATTTGAAAATTAAATTGCATGAAAAAATTTGATGTTATTTCCTGCCATTTATTCTGACCTGGAAATAGTTCAGTTCTAAGTTTACGTGTCCTGTATTCAAGTGTAATAATGCACTTGGAGCCATAAAATATTAAAAATGTCCTGAAAAAAAGTCTAAAAATAAAAGTAAATTATTTTACTGTACACTATCAACTTCAGAATTTGCTGTTGGCCTAAAATACATAAAAATGCTAGCTTCATACATAGTGCTGTAGCTAGTTTAGCATAAATTAACAAAAGCTCCAAAGACTCACTGGATTATAAAAACTTTTTTTTTAAGCTGTCTTCTGGCAGTAGTACTGTATAAATGCCTTGATAAACCTTGTTTAATGTTGTTAATGTTAGCTGGATTTAACTCAGCAAATACTGACATCAAAATTTGTAAGTAAGAACACATAATGAACAGAAGATGCCTCACAACACTGGAACAAAATGCAACTATTTAAGTAAGAACATCTTTCCCCTCTTCATGAAACTTTCAGGAAATTCACAACCAAAATACCGACAAACAAAAACACACACACACCCCCCCACACACCCCCACACACCCACACCCCCCCACCCGTTAAAACAGTATTATTATTACTTTAGTCTCTGAATGACAATGAGGAAAGGATGCATCAACACACTTAACACCAAAATCTGAACTTGAAGAGTGTAAATTGTCCACCTGAGAAAGCCAAATCATCCTGCATTGGCCTTTTAACACCTGATTGCTATGGAAAGCTTTGCATTAGTACCATTAGCAAATTCAAGTTCTAGTGGAAATATTGTATTTTTCATATATTTTTTGCATAAAGGTCATAGCACATGAGACTTTTACACAGTCTCTTGGAGATAGATTGAAATGATTATTTGGGCCTGGAGTTTGTCGGAAATGTTCACAAACATTTGTAGACTTTACAGAGAGTAAGACTTCGAATCACAGAGATGCTTTATAGTCTTTAAGGATAGACACATCAGCTAAGTATATAAAGCCTCAAAGCATAGTATTTATTTCATTTACTCAAAGAAACCACTATTCAAACACAGATTAGCATGAACATACAACCTTACTTAATTTTCCTATTGGCATAACAGATTTTTGCTTATTCAAACATTTTTTAATAAAAAAAAATCCTTTTAAAACACTTTAAAAGTTAAGCTAATAACTTTATATTTCACAAGACCCCAGTGTTCTCTTACATGCAAGATTCTTTTTGATGTAATTTAAAATTAACAGCTTCTGAAACATCTGCCAGAGATAGATGCTTTGGACATTTCTAATTGCTAAATCATGTGCAGCTGTACACATTTTTGATAGCCCTTACAGCTCACAAAACTGCTTCAGCAGCCATAAATCTAAACAATTCCCTCTATTATGTTTTTATACACAAAAAGAATGCTTGCAGGTTGAGATGCAGAAATTTAAAAAAGGTTCTGTTTAGTAGATTACATCTATTTTAAGATACAGTGATTTTTCTTGAGATTGTAATAATAAGGAAAACTTTGGGGAAAAAAAAAATTAATCTCATTCTTCTGTGGAAAATAACATCCTCTTTGCAACCATTTCTAGAATATACCAAGACAGAAACTGCTTTCAAGTGTCAAAGAACTTGAGTTTTTCATATATTGGGAAGAGTTAGTCATGAAATCCATAATGGTTTTGTACTTCTTTGTGACCCCACCAGCAGAAAAGTGACTCAAATTACTGTCACAGAATAGATTAAACCAATGGAAGAAGTAGAAACAAAGAACTGTGACTGGAGGGGGAGGAACCCAGTGGTATGGTACCTCAACACCTGGAGTTACTTAGCAAAAATTTGTTGGCCTATTGGAATTTCTGCAGCTACAGCAGATGCAAGGAAGGTCAGGATCACTTATAAGGTGGTCACATGTGTGGGTCTGGGTCTTTGCGCCTTTGGAGTTCTTTGGAAAGTTTTGTAAATTTTAGAACTCACATCTTTTAGTTGCTTGTCTCATTTACCACGCACCTTGAGTCTATGTGTAGGCTGATCTAACATTTTAAATTCCTGGCTTATTTTGTGAATTGGATGTAAGGTACTCAGTGATGAATAAGGACTGTAGAGAGAATTAAGTTGGATCAGCTGTGCCTCCTTTACTGCAGACACTGAAAACTGTGAAGTATGTGAAGCAGATGAATGAAAAAAATACTTTCAATGTCATCAAGATTAGATGCTATCCTGAAAAATCTGGGTTTAAGCCTCGCTTGGTTTATGTTATCATGCCAAATCACTTAAATGGTCTTTTATGCATGATAATGATGTTTTACTTTTTGGATGCCCAGTTCAACATACCTAGATTTGAATTTACGTATTGTACAGAAGCTGGAGGACTTCTGTGAACACCAGTTAACAAGGTGTTATCAAGGTATAAACTCAAACATTTTAGAATAATTATGCAAATAGGCATGCTCAGACTTCTGTCTCTTTGGAGGATCTACTTGGTCTGTACTGACAAAGGGTGCCCTCACTGCAGTCACAACTTCCTGAAGGGGGGCAGTGGAGGGGGAGGTGCTGATCTCCCCTTTCTGGTGACCAGCAATAGGACGTGAAGAAATGGAATGAAGCTGCATCAGGTGAAGTTCAGATTGGACATTAGGAAAAGGTTCTTCACTGAGAGGGTGGTTGGTCACTGGAACAGGCACCCCAGGGAAGTGGTTATGGCACCAAGCCTGTAAGAGTTCAGGGAGCATCTGGGCAATGGTCTGAGTCATCTAGTTAATTTTAGGGAGTCCTGCGAGGAGCAGGGAGTTGGACTTGATGATTCTTATGGGTCCCTTCCAACAAAGTCAGGTTGGACAGGGCTCTGAGCAACCTGATTTAGTTGAAGATGTCCCTGCTGATCGCAGGAGGGTTGGACTAGACGACCTTTAAAGGTCACTTCCAACCCAAACTATTCTATGATTCTATGATTCCATGATTCTATGATTCTATAACAATACATGGAAACTCAGCTGACAACCTAGAGAGCTAAACTAGATGGTAGTTAACTTCCATACACCAATATCCTTGGTGCTGTTTCTGTGCAATACCAACAGTAGGAACTTTAAAGAAATGAGATTCTATATAGATACATATTAGGAAACCAAAATAAATTAGTGATTTTGTCATCAGCTGTCTTGAATCTTCAGTTTCCTAGCAATGAATTTGAAATAATAATATCAATGAGTACTACATGGACATTGAAACAGAACAGTCATTAATGTTTTAAAAATTTTCAGTAAGATCACCACAGAAACACCTGGGAGAAAATTTATATGTTTTTATTCAGTGCAAAGATTGGGTAGTGTGCATTACATGAAGTTTGACATGACATATTGAAGGAAAAGATAAAAAATAAGAACATCAAAGCAACATTCATCTGCTGAATGAGGTGAGAGTACTCTGGAAAAAAAAAAGTGATCATATGAACACTTTCCTATGACTAGCTAGTCTAAAAAGGTTTCTACTTTGATAGAAATGTCATTGTTTATAGTGTGTTCTATTTTTTCCTGGTTTTTAATTTTGTTTCATTTAAGTTGGACAGAAATAATTTTTCAGTGAAGTAGAAAATCCTTCGATGCTGTAAGTGCTGGGTGAAATTTAAGATCATGACAGTTCTGATGCTAATAACAGCTGTTAAGCTGATGAACATCAATCAGGCCACTGCAGAACTACAGAAATGCTGTAAGAGCAACCACACATAGGAAGATCTATCAGGTGCAGCCACCCTAGGGTCAGGTACCCTGCAGAACCCGACTAGAGACAGATCCATAGTGGACATTTGCCCCAGAGGGAGCAAAGCTGTAGCTTCATGCGTTCTTGACTCAGGGGCAAATCTACAGATCACGTAAAGTCCAGAACTTATGGTTTATAGCATCCCTGCCCTCAGGAACGTTCAGCAGAAAGTTGGACAAGATCTATTCAAAGTCATTCAAAGGCATATTTGTTGGAAAAGAATTCTTCAGTGAAAACGTTGCTTTGTCCAAAGCAGATGCATTTGGAAGCTCTCTCTTATCTTGTAAGATGTTGATTTTGCAGCCTTTTAATATTGTTCTAGATACAAGATGGTACCTTCGTGGATGATACTTATGGAAAATGGAATTCACAGGCTTGCCCCCAAACAGGTATAAGACATACATGCACAAAAATAATTTTCCTCAGTTTTGTATCAGTAAACACTTTACAGAATAAATATACATACATGCACGAAGAGAACAAAACCCCATATCTAGTTCTAAAAGGGGCTTTTAACCTGACTGCCTAGATGAAGGCTCCCAGAATCCCATTTAAACTTTGAGAATTTTTGGTAGTGCGGAAGACACCACCCAAGTTAAGAAAAAAAAGAAGCGAGAATTATCAGAGAATTATAGAATAGTTTGGGTTGGAAAGGACCTTTACAAACCCTCCCACAATAAGCAGGGACATCTTCAGCTAGATCATATTGCTCACAGCCCCATCCAATGTGACCTTGAATGCTTCCAGGTCTGGGGCATCTACCACCTCTCTGGGCAACCTGTGCCAGTGTTTCACCACCCTCATTGTGAAAAATTCCTTCCTTCTATCTAGCCTAAATCTACCCTCTTTTCATTTAAAACCATTACCTCTTTTCTGATCACTACAGGTCCTGCTAAAAAATTTCTTATAAGCCCCCTTTAAGTACTGAAAGGCTGCAATAATGTCTCCCCAGAGCCTTCTCTTCTCCAGGCTGAACAACCCCAACTCTCTCAGCCTGTCCTCATTTTGTGGTCCTCTGGACCCTCTCCAACAGGGCCAGGTCCTTCCTGTGCTGAGGGCTCCAGAGCTGGACGCAGGACTCCAGGTGGGGTCTCACAAGAGTGGAGCAGAGGAGCAGAATCACCTCCCTCGACCTGCTGGCCACGCTTCTTTGGATGCAGCCCAGGAGATGGTTGGCCTTCTGGGCTACAAGCAGACACTGCCAGCTCATGTGCAGCTTTTCATCCACCAGTACCCCTATGTCCTTCTCGGCAGGGCTGCTCTCAATCCCTTCATCCCCCAGACTGTACTGATACAGGGGGTTGCCCCGATTTAGGTGCAGGACCCTGCATTTGGCCTTGTTGAACGTCATGAGGTTCACATGGGCCCATTCCTCGAGCTTGCCGAGGTCCCTCTGGATGGCATCTCATCCCTCAGGCATGTCAATCACACCACTCGACCTGGTGTCATCTGTAAACTTGCTGAGAGTGCACTCGATCCCATTGTCTAGGTCACTGATGAAGACATTAAAGAGTTCTGGTCCCAGTGTGGACCCCTGAGGGACACTGCTTGTCACTGATCTCTATCGGGACATTTCAAGCCACAGTTGTTTGTTTCTGTCATAATTAAATGCAGTATGCTAAGGAAAAGAGGGGTTTTTATAATAATATAACACTGAAATTCTACCTACTGAAGAAGGTAATGCGCTATGCATTTTACAGACAGGTAAGTATAGGTAGGTTTCTTTCAATGATACAAAATATTTGCCTCTCCCATTTAACTCAGAAAGGCAGTTTTGCTAAGTCAAACTTCATGTTGTAGACACATATTTTAACATCCAGATTAGACACTATTGACTTTAACCTCTAAAACAAAAATCACATTTATATATGGTTCTGATATAAGAATACAGCTGATCATAAACACTTTTTTTTACATTTCGATATAGCTAACTGATTTCTTAAGATACACAGTAGAGAGCCATATAGTAGTATCTTGTCTAACTCTAAACAAGATAGATTAGTGCTCGAAGAAGCACATGTACATTACAGCAGTTTTCTACTTGTGCTAATTTACCCTGCTTCAGCATCTCACAATTGGGTCAATGCACAATAGTACAGGAAGAAGAATTCTTTAAAATACCTGTGATTAGGTTGCAGTTTACTTCCATTAAGGAAGAAACTCAGTGTGGAGTTATGTGTCTTGGGAACTGTTTTTGTCCATTATTTTTTATTCAATCCTATGAATTTGCAAAGAATTTAAAATTCTTTTTCCTTGAACATGTCACAAAGCAAACAATAAGAAACAGTTCCTTTGCTCAGAGTTTCAGGAACATTTTCAGTCAACACATATACTCAAAACGTTTGCTCTCACACAACAGTGCTCAGAAAAGAAAAATTAAAGAACCCATACATTTTAAAGGAATGATAGGGTCAAGTCTCTGGCTAGATTATTGAAGAGAACAAACACTCTTCAGGAGTATCAAAAGACACCATAAGACACACAAAAGCAGTATGTTCCCTAAGATTTTTTTGGAAATATTGATTGCTTCCTACTATCCTATTCTGAAAAGGGTGGCAGTTATCTTCTCTGAATGCAAACTACAGAAAAAATACCATGTAAAAGGGAAAACATCACAGCTGAATTTCCTGACACAAGTCAGACCTTTGCCCTTCTCAATGAGAGAATTAGATCTATGAAAAAATGCTTGCAAGGAGAGAATGTAAAGAATTACCTTTGCTTTCATATCATAAATAATACTGTTCTCTGTTGTGGCAGTGCAATTACAATATTGGATCATTACCTCATTTTGTCAATATTTTAACAAAACAAGCCATTTGCATTGTTCCCCACTATATTCTAAGATGCACATTATAATAAAGTTTGAAGTGAAAAGGAAGAATTACTCAGTTTAAATGATAACGACAAAAGAGATTTCATACAAAATCTGTGGGTTTTTTTCTTATTAGAATATTATGATTTCTTCATTTAGCTTACTGGATAGTGTATGAATAAATGGCACTAATGCTAAGAGCAGTGGTTTGTAGGTCCTTGGGTCCTTGATGTGTCATGAGAAAGATGCAGATAGAAAAACACATATTGACAGGGTCAACTAGCTCATTATGTAATCTTGGCTAAGTACTTGGCTTAGAATGAAAAACTAAAAAGATCCTGTACCATTTTAAAAAGTTGTTGAATTCTGATTTTTGGAGCCACTCTTCTGCTCTTTAGTTAAGCTAATTATAATATTAAAAAAACAACAAATCAAACAAAAAATGCAGATGCTAGTTATGCTTGGCTAAAACCAAAAACCGGCAAAGTAAATAAAACAAGTAAACAAATTCTGCATAACTTTTTCGCATTTTGATTATTTCTTTTCCTGTGACTTAAATAATACAGGGCCAAATCCTCTCTGTATTCTATATTCAACTTTCCCAGAAAAAAGAAGGCAGCACTACTGTCAGGAAACTTGTCTCCTTGATCCTCTTTTTGGGCATGGCCATGGGTATAGTTACAAGCAGCCTAAATAGCATCCATAAATCATCAGCTCATACACCATCCTGAGGCTACATGGTGGGAGTAAAGGAGACATTTTAGCCAGTTTTCCTCATAATTTCCATTGTAGAAGGGCTTCAAAGGGGACAACGAAGTGGCAGCAAGAAGCTGATCCAAGCAGCCAGCACCTATAAAACTGGAATTCCACTTGTTTATCAGATAAAGTATTCTGAAGGAACAATGTGCTTTCAAAGATAAATACGCAAAAACCATGGCAGGAAGTATAAAATGTGATTAGCTTTAAGAATGTGTGTTGAAGCAGTTCAGGGATCTTGTTTAAGGAATGCATAGAGTTTTTCTGAGTTAATTACAGAGATGAAGACCAGTTATATAATTTATCTGGAAATACAGTTTCAGGTTCTTAAGTCCTTGTTTTTACCCTGAATTATTGCCACCCAAATAGGCAGACAAATATGAAATACAAGAAGAAATCACAGAAACATGGTGGGATGCTTCTC
>NW_010550978.1:64649-94705 GCF_000687285.1 Phaethon lepturus | reverse complement strand
AACCTAGTGATTCTGTGATTCTGTGAATGTGACCTTTCATTTGGTGCTCTGTAATGTGAATCTGGTTCAGAGTCTGAGTTAAAGCCACACTTTGTAAGAGTCATCAGAGTGTGTTAGATTCAGCAGAGGGACAGCTAGTGTAGAGACAGGAACAATTAAACCTCAGAAATGCTCTGCAGTTACGCTTAATTTTAAAAAGAACTGTGTTCAAATGGGAAAGTTGTCTCAAAATGAAGCTAAAAGTTGCAAAATAAATATTTAACTGGTGGCATCCTTAAGTAATTGTGTCCAAGCACAGCTGAAGGCATCATAAACCCTGGTAGATGTAATGTGAAAATAGGCAGACCTGGGAGAAAAGAGGTTGAGGATCAGCTAGCTGAAGGAGTCAAAGCTTTCACCAAATCCTTCTTAAACACATTGAGAATAAAAGCCCTGCATAGGGTCTGTGCAGGCAGTTGATTCAGTTATCAGTATAAAAGAAGCACTCAGAAAGGGCATGGCTACTGCAGAGAAGCTAAACAAAATGGTGTTTACTGCTAATTGGCAAGATTCCCAAACTGAAATTCCTTTTTCTAGGGGGGAACGAGAGGCACTGACATAAAAAACCTCAGGGGTGAAATTGCTTACTTTCTAAGGGTAATATGTGGTCTCATGCTTTAAAATCCCTGGGTACCTGAAGCCTGGAGGGTGGCAAATTTTACACCAGTGTTTAAAACAAGAATGACCAGAGGACTGTAAGCCTGACATCCATACCATTCAGATTTATAGATACTGCAACAAAAGGTAAAAGATGCAGAAGTAAGCATGATCAACTTGGGAAGAGTCAGTAGGATTTCTTTAAAGATAAGTTCTGCTTTACAAAACTTCTTGGAGTTTTCTTGATGGGGATGGGAAAGGTGGCTAAGAATTAGATTTCCAAAAGGCTTTTAATAAAGTTTGACATCAAAAACTTTTGAGCAGCCATTGTATAGGAATGCAGGGGTTTGTATATTAAGTAATGGATTAAAAGGTAGGAGGAGTGGTAAATGGCTGATTTTTTTGGGTTTTTTTGCATAGGAGGGAAGTTAGCAGCAGAGTTTTTGAGGATTTGGTCTTGCGATATGTGCTGTTCTGTATAATAATAACGGGGATGGTAAAGGCACTGAGTAGGCAAATGAGAAAGTTTGCAGATGTTACAGTTCTTCAAGGCAGTAAAGAGAGGAGAAGAGAGTGAAGAATTGCAGGAGGCCTTTACAGAACTGAGTGACTGGCCAACAGGCCAACAGGGGTGGTTGGAGGCTGCATACGTGAAACAAGAGGACACTTCAGCCTGGAAAAGAGATGAATGAGAACACGCAGAAGAACCATGCAGATGGCATGAAACCTGTGGCTCTTCTCATCAGACATGACAGAGGATGCCTCTGTAAGGTGTAAGAGCATATTGTAGAGGAAGATGTTTCCAAAGAGAAACTAGAGGACTACTTCTGGGAGAAATCCTTTGGCAAAGTCTACAAAATAGACAGATTGTGACAAGCTCAGGAACACACCTTAAAAAAAAAAAAATTGCAAAAGTGTTTGAAGGAAAGTATTAAATAAATATGTATAAATGATTGCACTGTTCTTAACGATTCTGTCATCACCATTGGAGGGCTATATACTGGACTACATTCACTCCTTGTCCATGCTGGTGTCGCCACTAGGCTCTTGCCCAGTCGCTTGGACTGGTGAATTTGATATCTGAAATCTATTCTAATTCATATATAAATAAGTATATCGAGAGTTAATGTACGTTTTTTGTACGTATTTAGCTGTAGATAAGAAAAAGAGAATTTTTTTGTGTGTGACTAAATCTCCTGTTTGTTTTCCTTTCTTTCAGTATCATTTTATGGTGATAGCTTTGTGGAGTTGAACATGGCAGAAGCATCCTCTCAGACATCCTTACAGTTGCAGTTTCGAACAAGCAAGCCACATGGACTGCTTTTTCTGGCAGCTGGGAAGAAGGATTATTGTTTAATGGAGCTACGCTCAGGAAATTTACAGGTATGCTTTATAACTACAGCTAAGAAGAAATGTGTAGCCCGTATTGTTTAGTGTTTTTCTTTGTGCTGTTGTCTATAACAATTCTCAAAGTTTATGTTTAAAAAAATGGAAAAATCATATAATATAATGGATAATTTCAAAATATGGTATCTATTTCTTACAATTATAGTTGTTAAAATTGGCCTTTAAAACCCTTTGAGATCTCTAGGTCTTAAAATCAAGATCATTGTGTTCAAAGCATGAGGTTGTAGAGGTTGTAGTATTGTAGAATGTGTTTGGATCCAAGTAATAGTTTTTCTGCAAGGTTAGTTGTTGAAAGATGATTGGTACTTGGGTTCTCAGGAGCTGTTGGTCGTAGCAGAGTTGCAGAGGAGTCCATTCTCTCTTCTCCAATTATTCAAATCATATTTGTGATGGCCAGTAAACCTACACAAAGTTTTAGTGGGATTTTATTTTTTCAATTATATTTCAGAAATTATGTACTTAATATGAACATTTATGAAAACTAATATATTATATATTATTATATGATTGTGAAAAATACCACTTTGGATTTTGATAGTTAATATTCTGTCTCTTGCAGTTGAGAATTAACTTTGGCATGGGGGAACGAGTACTGCATTCTCAACAAAGATCTCAGCTGAATGATTTAGCTTGGCACCTAGTTGAACTACGTCATGAGCATGATAATGTCACACTGATAATTGACAAACATGATAGAACTAGTGCAAAAATGCCTGGAATTGTCAATGAATTGAATATTGATTATGGATTCTACGTAGGTGGTACTAGTAACCTTGATGTTCCCTACCTTGTTGGAGCACTGCCCAGTTTCCGAGGATGTATTGATGATGTGTCATTCAATCAGCTAGACATTCTGATGCCTCTGAGACCTTCTCCTGGCTTTAAAAATGTCCACGAAGTTTTGGTGGGATGCAGTGATGAATTCTTTGCAGGTGAAGAGGAACCCATTAGTTTCTTCAGTTCCAGATCCTATGTTTCTTTCCCAACCTGGGAGGTTGATGATGAGGGAATCTTGGAGTATACATTGCAAACCTCAGCTGCACGTGGCTTGCTGCTTTACCATCCTGGGCAAGCAGGAGATTTCATTGCAATGGAAATGGAAGATGGATTAATTAAAGCCCATGTTGGAAAACATAAAAGTAGAACCCAGCTTTCCTCTCGTAGGTCCGTCAATGACAGTCATTGGCACTACATCAAACTGAAATTTACTGCAGAATATGTGCAGCTTACACTGGATGAAGAAACTGTAAAAAAATCATTGCCGCCCCACAGCCAGCTGCCGCTTCTGAAGGGGTCTTTCTTTGTAGGTGGTGTAGATGACAGCACACGATCAGAATTGATTAAGTTAGAGGTAACTTCAGTGTCTGGGAAATACGCCAGAGGAGGGTCCTTCAAAGGTTGCTTAAGAGACCTAAAAGCCAATTCAGAAAAGAAATCACTGAAGAATGTTTTGGTAACAAAGGACATTTCACCTGGATGTGAAACGGAGAGTGCTTTTAATACAAATCTTTCTTTAGAGATGGCTGTAAAGAACTCTATTGTGAAAGCAGTCCCAACATTTGCTGTTGCTTCTGAAAGCTCTGTCTCTCTGGGCAAGGAAGACAAGAGTCACTTTTTAGTTCTAAGTAACATAATTGTGCTAGAGGGTGGACAAGCTTTACTTGAATCTGAACATATTAAAGTCAATTTAGACTTTGAGAAATTAGGGATTCATCAGTCACAAATTTTTTTTGAAATAAAGGAACCACCCTCTCATGGAGACTTGAAACTAGATGTTGAACCAGTGCAGGAGGTAAATACATTTACTCTGCAGGACCTGTGGCAAGGGAAGATTCTTTATGTCCACGATGGCTCTGAGGACACTTATGATTATTTTAATTTCTCCATTTCTACCAGCAGTGAGAAGACTGTGCCTCCCTATTTGCAAGGAAATGAGCAGCATGTGTTTAGCATTACTGTCATTCCAGTAAACGATGCACCTGAGATCACACTTCCCGAGGGCAACTTGCTGCTTCTCTTAGAGAACAACAAGAAACGTTTGACTAGTGATCTGATAAAAGTTCTAGATAAAGATACTGATCCTGTAGGTCTCAGTCTTTCAGTGCTTGGAAATCTGAATGCAGATGCAGGATTTTTAGAAAATTCAAAGCATCCTGGGAAAGCAATTACTACTTTTTCTAATGAGGACTTAAGAGAAGGCACTGTTTTCTTTGTCCACACAGGCGTCAAAAACTCAAGGATTGTTCTGAGGGCAAGTGATGGTGAGAAAGTGAGCAACACTGTTGTGTTACGTATCATGGCAGTTCCTTTGGATTACAGAGTTGTCAACAACTCAGGAGTAAAACTACTCCAAGGTGTTACGGCTCTGATCACACCTAGGCATCTGGCAGTTGAAACAAATGCCAACCTCCAGGAGCTGGAGATACGGTACGAGATCACAGAACCACCCCAGTTTGGCGAAGTCCAAAGGCAGCATTCAAGGGGGGAATGGAAGAGAGTCAGCTCTTTTTCTCAACGCGCTGTTCAGCGCAGCCGTGTGAGATACTGTAGCACTTTTAAAGAAATTCAGCTAGAAAATGTTACTGACCAATTTAAATTCAGAGTTAGCATAGGAAACAGAATCAGTGAGGAGCACACGTTTCCAATCAAAGTGAAATGGTTAAGGTACAGTTTATTGAAACATGCTCCTCTAGAAATTGAAAAATCAAAAAAGAAGTACTTGAATTCAGATAATCTTTTTGCTGTGATTGTGGATCTAGAAATACCTGAAGATGAGCTTCATTTTAGATTGCTGTCCCTACCAAAGAATGGACAAATACTCCTTAATGACCAGCCGTTGAAAAAAGATTCAGTCTTTAGCCAGAAAGATATTACTGATCAAAAAGTGGCATATGAATTAATCAGCAGATACCATGAAGACAGCCATGATTCATTTAGATTCCTCATTTCTACGAAGTATCTGGAATCAAATTTATACAGCTTCAAAGTCTGTATCAAATCTGATTTCAGAAACATTATTTTGACTAACAATGGCCTTAGTGTTACTGAAGGTGAAGGAGAGTTAATAACAAGCATGAAATTGTTTGTGCAAACACCAGATAATAGAACTTTCCAATATAAAGTTATGCAGTTTCCTAAGCATGGGAAATTAAAACTCATTAATTTTTCAGACTCATTCGAGAGTACTGACAATCTCACCACTTTCACCAACAAAGATATAACTGATAAGCGCCTTATGTATGTGCATGATGATTCTGAGACAGCATTTGATGAATTTCTTGTCAGAGCTTCCAGTGAAGAGTCAGAAAAGTTGGCAAACTTTGATCCAGAAGTAGAACCTTTTTCAGTAGAAATTAGATTCAACATCTCTGTCCAGCTGAAGAATGATGAGAAACCAGTACGTGTAATTGATAAGATATTTAACGTAGTGAGGAATGGGCAGCGATTATTAACTTTGGCAGATCTTTGCTATCATGATCCTGATTCTGATTTTGATGATGGACAGTTGCTATACACTAGACGTGGCATTTCCAATGGGGACTTGGTGCTAACAAATGACACTTTGCACAGACTCTATCAATTCAAACAAATGGACCTGGAGGAGAAGCAAGTCCTGTTTATACACCGTGGTGCAGATTTTGGGCGGTTTGTGCTCTTTGTGACAGATGGCAAGCATTATACCTCTTTGCTTCTAGAAGTCAGTGCCACTGATCCTTATGTTAGGTTGGCAAATAATACAGGCTTGCTGGTTCAAAAAGGAAAAGAGGAGATGGTTACAACAGCTAACCTAAGTGCTATTACAAATGAAGACATCAGAAATGATCATGAGATTACATATGAGATACTCTCTTTCCCAAAACATGGAAGAATATATGTAAATGATCTGTTGATGGATTCCTTTACTCAACTTGATCTGATAAAGGGGTATGTGACCTACAGGCATGATGACAGCAACAACCTTATTGACACATTTAACTTTACGGTCCATGCTAGAGATGTCTATCTGGATGCTGGAGTGCACGTTCGCATCTATTTGGAAAGTCATCAGTGGCCACCAAGGATTGTGAACAAAAACAATCTCTCAGTTGAAGAAGGAAAACCAGTTAAAATCAGCAAAGGAAAACTTCAAGTAAGTTACCTGTGTTGTCCATTTCTCCATCTTGTAGTAAGTTTTCTTCAGTGCTTTCTCAGCCATTCCAGTGTCTGTAGTCTCTCTGTCTTCTTTAACTCCTTTTGATTTTCACTAACTTGACTGCATTCTGGGTACTTAATTCTGGAGAGACTGACACTAGCAGCCTTCCATTTCTAGAAAGGAAAATGGTTTATGTTAAAAAAGAAGACTTCTTGTAGTCTTTTACTCCATTAAATGTTGATGCTTGAGAAAGTTAAGATTCGGAGATGCTGCACTTGTATATTTGTGTTGGTTGTGACAATTGTTTGTACTTAATGTTCATGTATCATTCCCATCTTGGTGTGGGAAATGCCAAGGAAGAAAAGGTTTTGTTTCATTCAGTGTAGAGCTAGCCCATTTAACACTGTCTGAGGATTGCACCCAAAATTTTAAAAACATCAAGTCACAAACTGGAGGTCCTTTTTCTTTGGTTAATACTTTCCTCCCCACTGTTTGTAGCCTTGCAGTGACCACAGCGAGGGGGCTGTGGCAGCATGTGGCTGTGCTGTTGTCCTTGTTTCAGGCACAGGTCTGCAGTGCTTAGGCTATTAGTTAATTCCGCAGTGTATTCCTTTTCAAAATTTACAAAACACTCCCATGACATGTCTATTTAATACATGTCTACTTAAAGTATTGTATAGTATTGTATCAGGAATTTTCAGATAAACCATGTAACTGAAATAAGGAATGCTAGTTAATTAGGTAGACAATCCCAGGGTTAAAAGTGAAAAATTCAGAAGAGATTGAAGAACTTCTCCTGTTTCTGTTTAAATAATTTTGGGGTATGTTTTTAAATTTAAGGTTGTTCATGAAAACAGTTCTCCATCTGAGATTGTGTTCACAGTAACACAGCTTCCAGTACATGGATATATTCGGAAGTTTTCCTCGAAAGAAGGTTATCTCAGTGCTGATCAAAGGCCAGTTTTGAGCTTCACACAACAAGACGTTGATGAGGGCAAAATTCAGTATGTGCAGACGGTTTCTGACCAACTAGATGACTGTTTTTCTCTGGATGTGACCAATGGTGTCCAAACAGTGAGTGGAATAAAGATCTCTGTAGACATCATCCCCAGAATGATTCCACTGGAAGTACAGAACTTGACAGTAATTGAAGGAGGCTCAAAAGCCCTGGTGGAAGACTATCTAAAAATTTCTAGTAGACAATTTGCAGGACTCAGCTGTGAATTTATTTTAATTGAGCAGCCAAAACATGGGTATGTTGAAAACTCTCGTGTTCCTGGAATAAAGTTAACCACATTTACCAGAAAACAGGTAATGCATTTAGATATGCTTTTCTGTAGTCATGATTAATTCTTTGTATTGCTAAAACTAACTTTTGCCTGCAGTGGGAAGATTTGCTGGGACGTGATGAGATGCATGAGTTTTAGCTTTATTCTGGCCTTGTACCAAAGATCTTTCCGCAGTTGCTAGCTGGTCATTTGAGGTGGGGAGGGAGCATGCCTTGTTGTTTTGGTGAACCACATCACATCGCATGACTAGACTTGAATATTTATTTCTTTTTAATGTGGCATTCATTTTCTTTTAGCCTCTAATTTTTCAGGTTATTATATTTTTCAGGTGGAACAGGAATTAATCTACTATGTTCATGATGACAGCGAGGAACTGATGGACAATTTTACTGTGATAGTAAATAACACAGAATTGTGGAAACAAAGCTTGCCCCAAACTGTATTTGTAACAATTACTGCAGTAAATGATGAAGCTCCTGTTATAAAAGTTAACAGAATTCTTCGGGTATGTTTGTCAGCATTTTGAAACGTTAAAATTACTTTTATCCTGATACCATTTAATGCAACTTCATTAACAGAGTATTAGGTGGGATAGTCAATATAAGAAATGATGGTCCTACAATTTAAATAAATTAGTGTTAATAAAGGGAGGCAGTACGTGGGTAATGTGTATTTGTCGTGAATGAGTGATTAGGCCGCTTAAAGAATCACCACCAAGGAAATCAGAAAGCGAACGACTTTAATATAAATTTGTAAAAAGTGTGACTTAACAAAATTTGATGGCAACGTCCATTCTATTCAACAGGGAAAGGGTATACAGAGAGAAACCAAATTACCATTAGATTGGAATGATTTACTCGTGGATCAAGTCAGGTTAGTGTGGCTTATGTGTATATTGAGGAGAGAAAGCAAGAGAGACCCTCCCATTGAGTCATAAGATTCAGAGTGGGCTGAAATCCACCCTTAGTCCCAGACTTGGTCAACAGTTCATGACTAAGGTTAGGTACGGAAAGTAAAGGAATGCCCTCCCATTGAGTCATGAGGTTCCGAGTGGACCCCCTTGCTTTCTAAACTCCTTCTCAGAGAGGAGTCTATGTGCAGCTGAATCCACTCCTTCTCCCAGACTTGGTCAACAGTTTATGACTAAGGGGATAGAGTACTGGGGATTCTTGTGTGGTGATATATTTTGTGCTTGGTGTAACTTTAAGATGGCAACAAACTGATACAAAATAACAGCAATTAAATTCACTAACAATATTGAGATAAATCACAGTATTGAATCATTTAAAACTTAGCAGCATAATCAACGTAAACTTACTAAGATTCCTTAATCACACACACATACAGGTGTAGATACAGAGACACATAAAGAGAGGTAGATAAAAGAGATATATACAAAGGTACCTATTAAATATCCCCCTTGAATTCGGTCAGATACTCACATCAAATGCTTTGCATTGCGCAACAGGTGAACAGTTGAGCCTCTGAGTTGATCATGAACTTGAGGGTTCATGGACTCTGAGAGGCGTCCCAGTCAGAGGGAGGTGCTGGTCGCAGTCTGCTGTGGTCCTGGAGAGCTCATAGGGTCTCACTTGGGACCACTATTCATAGGACTGGGAGGTGATTGACTTTAGGCATCAGTGGGTTTCCACAATCCAGGCAGGTGGTTTCTCAAGTTCTACCGCTGCCAGAATTGGCATAGAGATAATTGATTAGTTCTGTTCTTGTTCTGTACCTTGTTTAGGCGATTGTGTCCCTGATACACTCAGTGCCATTCTCCTCCTTGGCTACACAGGAATGCTTGGTACAGCTGACGGGTTCTCAACTGCCAAACCCTTTGTTCGGAGGCCAAGGATTATCAGGCAACTTAGAGCAGCCCAGATGCAAGAGCTGGGGAGATGCACCACCACAGCATTTAGGGAGATTCTAGTCATGATGAAGAACATTTTCTGCTGTTGTAATGTAAGATTTACCTAGAAGGTTGACTGAGCTTTCTCTTAATCTTAAACATACATGAAATCTCTTGGACTGACATAAGGCTCGTGGGGTGGGATGGCATGCACCTGGGTCATTGTTGTGTTCTAATGTTGTTTGCTAGGGCATCTTGAGGCCTGTTAATGAACAGCCTAATTTAGAAAACTACTAAGAGTAGTGATGATGAGTGTGCAAACATCTTACTGTTGCCTTTGCGCAACTTTCAGACTCTGTACCTCTCGCCATTAAGTGTGCCGAAGGGTCAGGCCTGCTGGGGTGCATTCTGCTGCCTGCTGTCCTGCGGGTCCCTTGTGGGACGGAGCAAGAAAAGAGAGCAACATTCTCACTGGCACTACTTTAGAGAATTGTCTACATGTTGGGTATTTCTGTTCCCTTATTTAAAAGTTCCTGATAAGAATAGTACGTTGCAATCTGTGAAAATCTAAGCTGTTAGAGGTCATAAAAATATCAGTGCAGACACTGAAGCTACTACTGTGTGATATTGTGGCCTAAAAAGAGGACATGCTAGTTTCTTTCTAACTGACCCCCCCCACCCAGTTCCTGAAGAAAATTTTAAGATTGTTGACTGATGCTGTATTTTGTGCTTCATAAACATAGCTGGCTTTTTAATCATAGAATCATAGAATAGTTTGGGTTGGAAGGGACCATGAAAGGTCACCTAGTCCAACACCCCTGCAGTGAGCAGGACCATGTTCAAATAGATCGGGTTGGTCAGAGCCCTGTCCCACCTGACCTGGAATGTTTCCAGGGATGGGGCATCTACCACCTCTCTGGGCAACCATTGCCAGTGTTTCACCACCTTCATTGTGAAAAATCTCTTCCTTATGTCTAGTCTAAATTAGCCCTCTTTTAGTTTAAAACCTTTACCCCTTGTCTTACTGCTACAGGCCTTACTAAAAAGTTTGTTCCCATCTCTCTTGTAAGCCACCTTATAAGGTCTCCCTGGAGCCTTCTCTTTTCCAGGCTCAACAACCCCAACTCTCTCAGCCTGTCCTCACAGCAGAGGTGTTCCATCCCTCTGATCATTGTTGTGGCCTCCTCTGGACCGCTCCAACAGGTCCATGTCTTTCCTGTGCTGAAGGCTCCAGAGCTGGATGCAGGACTCCAGGTGGGGGTCTCACCAGAGCAGAGGAGCAGAATCACCTCCCTTAACCTGCTGGCCACACTGCTTTTGATGCAGGCCCGGATGTGATTGTCCTTCTGGGCTGTGAGCGCACATTGCTGGCTCCTGTCCAGCTTTTCATCCACCAGGACCCCCAGGTCCTTCTGCTCTCAATCCCTTCATCCCCCAGCCTATACTGATACCAGGAGTTGCCCTGACCCAGGTGCATGACCCTGCCCTTGGCCTTGTTGAACCTCATGAGGTTCACCTGGGCCCATTCCTTGAGCTTGTCCAGGTCCCTCTGGATGGCATCCTGTCCCTCAGGTGTGTCAAATGCACCACTCAGCTTGGTGCCATCTGCAAACATACTGAGGGTGCACCCGATCCCACTGTCTATGTCATCAATGAAGATACTGAAAGAGTACTGGTCCCAATATGGCCCCCTGAGGGACACCACTCATCACCAATCTCCATCTGGACATTGAGCCATTGATGACTACCGTCTGGATGCAACCATCCAACCAGTTCCTCATCCTTCCAACAGTCCACCCATCAAATCTATACCTCTCCATTATAGAGAGAAGGATGTTGTGGGGGAGCATGTCAAAGGCCTTACAAAAATTCCAATAGAAAGCATTGGTAACTCTTCCCTTGTCTACTGATGTGGTCACTCCATCATAGAACACCACTAGGTTGGTCAGGCAGGACTTGTGCTTGGTGAAGCCATGCTGGCTGTCTCGAATCACCTCCCTGTCCTCCATGTGCCTTAGCATAGCTTCTAGGAGGATCTGCTCCATGATCTTCCCAGGCACAGAGATGAGGCTGACAGGTCAGTAGTTCCCAGGGTCCTCCTTGCTACCATTTCTAAAAATGGGTGCAATGTTTCCCTTTTTCCAGTCTCCAGGGACTTCCCCTGACTGCCTTGACTTTTCAAATATCACAGAGAGTGGCTTGGCAACTACATGAGCCAATTCCCTCAGGACACTGGGATGCATTTCATGAAGTCCTGTAGTCTTGTGTATGTTCAGGTTCCTCAGGTTGTCTTGAACCTGATCTTTTCTTACAGTGAGATGGACTTCGCTCCTCCAGTCATCATCTTGTGGTCCATTCCGCTCGAGGTGTAGGAAGAGAGACTGCCAGTGAAGACAGAGGCAAAGAAATCGTTGAGTACTTTTCAATCTTGAAAAAAATCACTAGTATTACTTCAGTTTCAGTGCTTTTTCAGGTTTATTTATTTATTTATTTATTTATGGGATTGTTACTTGTTTGTTTTAGAGTAGCACTCAGTAACCAGAACTAATTTATTATGGACACTGTTCCCATGTAAACCAAAAAGCCCTTGTGTGTGAAGGCTTCCAATCTGAGATCTGATGAGTAAAAAAAAAATTAGGTTCTCTGAAAAGCAGAATGAAATGGGTGTGGGTCAGCTAATGAACATATGGTAACAGTAAACCAGCTGAAAGGCATCAAGACAGAGAAGATATTTAGGAATAGGTTTGAAAGAAGCTGAGCAGTGTATTTTAAGGCTATCTGATCCCCAGTGCTGTATGATGCGGTTTGCAAATTGGTGGCACCTAAAACAAGCATTTAATTTTACATATTTAGTTGTGTGTTGCAGAAGGAGAATGGGTTACTGTAAAGACTATCATAACCTTATGCTGTGTATTTAGACTTTTCACATGAGAAAAAACATAATTTTTAAACAGTGATAGTGGTAGTATTGTGCAGCTTCACCGTGACAGCAAGTAATCCATGATAATTTGAAGATGCCCACAACACAAGACAGCCTGCCCTGGGTTGGTGGAAGGGCAGATTCACTTGTTGTGAATGGAGTGAGGTACTTCACTTGTAAGAGAGAAGCAGTAATATGTTTATTGATATAAACCAGCAATTTAACAAAGTTTGATAGCAAATGCAACAGTGGTTTAACAAGATTTGATGGCAAGGTACACTTGATTGTTTACTGCATAGAGGACAGGGCAATGTGGACAAAATTCTCAGGGAGACCCTCCTGTTGAGTCACAAAGTTCAGAGAGGATCCCCTTTCTAAGCTTCTACTTGGAGCAGTCTAGGTGAGGCTAGATCCAATCCTAGCCCCAGACTTGGTCAACGGTTTATGTCTAAAGGATTATATCTACGCAATCAATATAAGATACAATCTTAGCAAAGCTTACAAAGTTTAGCAAACTATCAGTCACTTAACCGAGGATCTGTTGCACCAAGGAGTCTGTCGATATCAATGAGTAAGGGATCTCTGCAGCATGCGTAACCTTGAGAGACGTCCCTACTCAAGGGTAGATCCTGTCTTGCAGCCAACTGCCATGCAGGAGAGCTCAAAGGGCTCTTGGATTGCTCACTATTTATGAGGGTAGGATGATTGACTCACAGTCATATTTGCATGCTGACTACAGGTTTTAGTTTCATTGACCAGCATTGTGGTTAGGTGGGCGCATTTCTCAAATTTGCCCTTGGCTACTGTGTTGTTATCTGGCTCCCAAATCTGCATTGAGCTGGATGGAGCCCTCACAACCAGCTGAATCGGTTACAACAACTACAGGTGGTTATTGCTTGAGCAGGGTTACGGGAAGTAAAGGTCAGGTTGTGGGAGGGCACACCATCACATCAATTCACAAGTGTTTGGGTGGTACAGGGTAAAACCTTCTGTGGTTAAAGTCATTACAGTGGTACTCTACAGACATCAGCACAGCACACAGTAATGTTTGTCAAGTCACAGACAAGAGGGATATATGTCCAGTCAGAAATTTTTCTGTGCCTCCCTTCTGTTGCATTTCTGGCATTGAACTGCAGCCTGTTAACAGAACTGCAGTGCACTGCAGTACAGCATATGGATTTTTTAAAAATAACTCATAAGTCTAGGCTTCGGAAGAACAATGGTAGCGTATTTTATCCTGGTCAAAGTTGGTCCTCTCTGTTGGGGAGGCAGTTTGCATACCCAGAACCATTATGTTGCCTTTGTGCCTGTGGTTTTGCTGGTCCTGCATAAGCTATTGCTGAGAAATAAACTTTATTTTTGTCACGAGTGGGTACTAATACGCACACTACATGTTGGATTCCTGTGCAGACTAAAACAAAGCTGGCAATTGAGTTACATACTGGGAGGAATACACTGAGATGATCCTTCTTCAATGCAAACTTGCACAAGTAGATGGAAGAAAATGGATTTTTCTTAGTCCTGCTAAATACTGAGATGATTCAGGCATTCCTGAGTAGGGTGATACTTGCTGGCCTCATGTTCTAGACAAGCAGCCTGTGCTTCTCAAGGACATTGCTAGTGGTGAATGCTGAGTAATAAACTGTGTGTTGCTTCTAAAAAAGCAGTAGCTCTTTTATATCTTTTGAAAGGTTGGAAATGTGCAATATGTACAAAAGTATAAAATGAGGGACTAGAATTGTGAAAACTGGGGTCCACTAGGACCATTTGAGTTGACTGAAGTTTAGCACCTCAGAAATTTTGCAGATCTGAATATAAAGAGTTAGAAAGAACTGCTGAAGAACTGAAAAATAAGGTTAGCATATGGTATCTGCTGTTGAGAAATAGCTTCTATAAAGAGCTACATGATGTGGCCAGTAATGTTGGCATGGATATATGAAGGTTAATTTTGGCCTTTATCATGGCGTTTCTGACCAAATGCAAGAAACTGTTGAGCATGTGCACAGATGCTGAATGAGACCTTCAACTCCAGCTCCTTCACTTCTGAGTGATTCATAGCATCCCTTCCTCAAACAACCTTGTCTGTTGTTACCAAGGTTATGAACACCACCAAGGTTATGAACACCATGGGAGGAGTTTCAGGAGGACAAACAACCAAACATTTTGGTATTTGTTTCTGATTTTTCCCTAGGAAGTGAAAGTAAGTGAAGTTCTTAGGGTTTTATGTTTTTTGGTTTTTTTTGGTTTTGTTTTTTCTTTTTTTTCTGAGAATTTATGACATGCTGAAGTATTTACATTAACATAATGTATGAGTTAGAGAAAGTTCTACTGTCCTGATAGCTTCTGTAATGTATGCTAGTAATCCTTGCATTAATTTGAAGTCTTTCCATTAGAACATGTGCATGAGAGATATGTTTATTTAGAAACTATGCCACACTTTAGGTATAATTTCCTAAAATTTCCACAAGTTCTATGGTAATTTTTTTTTTTCTGGGCTAGGAATGGGGAAGGGAAGTAGGATTTTTTTTAAGAAAATCACTATCATGGCATTATTTACTACATTTATGTATGTGTTTAAATATATTTGTGGGCAGTGATGCTGTGAAATGACTGTGTCCTCTTATTGCCACAAGAGGGCTGTATTTTCCTAGAATTAGGTATTTTTAAAAACCAAATTCAAACACTGATTTTTTTTTTCTTTAAATCACTAACCTACCAGAGTATTAAAATGGCCGTGAATATGGTGTGTCTGGTAGGATATGTAGCATGCAAGGAGATACTGACAAGCTGAATGCTGTAAGTAGAGCAGAATGGGTTATTTCCCAGTGGGTAGGGTCATGAACCTGTTTTTGGACTATGCCTGTGGAACATGTTAAGCACATGCAAAATTAGTGTAATGCTACATCCTGGAAGTTCAGGTACAGTTTTCATGGTGGTCTTCAAGGAGGACTTGATCCCAGATGTGGAAAATAATGCACTTGTACAGTGTTTGCAGTATTCTGAGGGTCCGCTTCCCTAGAGCCCTTTTCAGCTCTTGGATCTCCTTTCGTTCCTCAAGGATCATGTTGCAGGTCATGGAACACTTCAGCATGTACAGTACTTTAAAAAGCATTGTGCTGGAACAATAGAAATAAACACTGGCTTTGTAGAAGAAAACCTAATTTTTTCCTTTATTAAGAGAAAAAATTTCAAAACTTTTGGACATTTAATGAGTCATGTGTAATAACATGGTGCATAGTCCTTATGTTTTTGCATACTCCGTATGCCACTTTTTATTTTCTGTGTAGAATATTCTGAATCAAGTGCTAGTGAAAGGAGTTAAAGGGTCTCAGTACAAAACCAGTGACACTAATGTGCTTATTTGGTGCTGCTCACCAAGTAAACCTTTGCTATTAGTTATCATCTTGTGTTGATCATCACCTATCATCATAGGTGACCTCTTTTATTGAACTTTGATAGTAGTAATTACATTTCGGAGAAATACATATTTCAAGGGAGGAAATAACAGTTTCCTGGTTGCAAGATATTTTCTATTACAAAATGTAACACAACTTCTTTTTCAAATTTTTTTCTAATAAGAAAATGCATGTAATTTCATTTTAATATCTCTTTTTTCCATATTTTGTGGCACAGTGTAGTCTAAAGTCTTTCCTCCATGGAAGTGTTTTACCAAAAATCCCAGTGGCTTTAAAAGTTTTTCTTTCATGGATTTTATTAATAAGAATTAGTACTTGGGGAAAAATCTGAGATTGCTGATTTTTGGTTTTGGCAGAGGTAAAATGCTCTTTGTCAAGGATCACGTTTCCTCTTCAACCATTTGGTGTGATGCTCTTACCAGGTATTTCCTAAGTGTACTAAGACCCTAGGAGGACAGGAAGGGACCATGCAGTATGCATTTTGAAACTTAAGGTAGGTTTTTAAAGTCTTAGGCTCTTAAGATTGTACACTGTAGAATCTCTGCAAGCAAAGAATTGGTATTGATGTATTGAATATTTAGGAATTTAATTTCGTATTGAGGTAAATATGAGTTGTTCTTTGTTAGTACTTTTGTCTGAATTTCCAAATAAATACATTGAAGATGAAGAGTAAAATGAGCTGTTGCTTATTGTTTCCAAACAAGAAATTATCCAGTGAGATGTGGATGAAGCTCAAATAGCAGTCTTTCTGCTTGAGAGAGGATCTTGCAGTTTATGCATATCTTAAGATAAAAAGGCATTTTGATTTATTAGAATTAAGTAATGGGTTTTATACAATCTTTCCAAACGTTAGTCAGCTATTTTGTCTGGAAGCATGACCTTGCAAAGTGCTAAGCAGCTGTTCAAAGTGTTGATTCCTTTATCTCTCACTGGACTGAGAACCTCCGTGGGTTGTTTGGTGCCCTAAAAAAGGGTCTTTAGTGTGTGTTTTTAGAAGCAAATAATGCAGCTACAATAAGTGTTCTATTTGTATTAGAGCTTATGCTGTCCCTGGGCTGTTTTTTATTTTCTGCTGGTGAAAGTAGAGCATACTGAATGCCTTGCCTGCTGTGAAGTACGTAACACTGATATTCATTTGTATGTGTTGGAAAGGAGCTCCTTGACTCAGTTATCAAAATACAATTTTGTTGTGTTTATAAGAGTTTGGATAGTGCCTGACAAATAGAGCACTCGTGCTGCAGCTATCTAAAGCTCAAACTAGTGTAGGTTAGTTTGCTTGTATTATTTCATGGTCTTGTTTTTTGAAAACCATTTGCCAACATTAACTATTCCAGTCCATGGATGGACAGTGAAGAAACCTGTCATAGCTGGTAGTGTTGCACAGCACAAATCTTTATTCCTTCTTTTTCTTTGAAGGTTTTTTCCCCCCTGATTTTCTTTTGTATGCATTTTCTTTATTATTATTTTTTTATTTTTGCTTTTCAAGGTCTGGGTGGGTTCAGTCACAGAAATAACTACTGATGACCTCTGTGCAGAAGACAAGGACTCCTCACCATCAGAACTGATATATTCCATTACTCCACCTAGCAATGGGCATTTGACTCTGAAGTCTTCTCCAAACAAGAGCATCCTTAGTTTTACCCAGGCTCATATAGTTGAAGGGCAGCTGGTATTTGTACACAATGGTATGTGGTTTCAAAAATACTACCTCTGTTACCAAAATACTGGTCCTATTCAGTATATTTATGTTTGTAATTCTTGGAAGATCTCCTTGTAATGTCACAAAAATCTCAGAGGACTGGTTATGTGATATATGATCTCACAAACAGGAAAGGGTCTGATGACTACTTAAATGTGTGCTCACCAAGAAACCTTGGTGTATTAGTGGTTCAGTTGGTAGCAGCCTTCTTTCTGAATGCAGGTATGCAGTAGGGGAATGTTGCTGTGCAGCTTTCAGAAATATGAAGTCCGTTTTTTTGACCACTAATTGAGAATCTCCTGAAGTCTTTCAGTCTTGCTACAGTGCAGAGCTATTAATGGACCAGCAGTCTCTCAGATACCTGCCACAGTGTAGTTGTGTTCCTGAGCAGCTCTGGGCAATGAAGTTACAGTTCGTCTGGGTGATGTGAACCTCTCTTTCAGGCTGTGGAGGAGTTCAACTTTAACCATTGACTCTTTTCTGCCAGTGTCCGGAGCTGGAGATTGAGTTATTTGTGCTGCTGCTACAGAGAGGATGTGTGAGCAATAAAAAAAAAGAACTCGGGGCAGCTTCATGCATCCTTGAGTGGCAGTGCTGGGAAGCCACAGGAATGAAGATCCCAGTGGGGTCCCAGACAGTGTAAGAGGTGGGCTTTTTACAGGGCAATAGCTGCTTCTCTCCTCTCCTCTCCTCTCCAGCTCTATTATCATGTTACCTCAGCTGAAAGAAGAAAGGAGGTGCTGAAGAAGGAATAAACCAGTTTTGGGGAAGGACATGGAAGAGGTACAGCACTCTCTTGCTGGCTCTGAGGCAGGCTGGAATTATTTCCAGTGCTCCCTTGGGTGCAGCAGTCACTCCACATCTGTGCTGTGTCTTCATCTTGGTGCAGGTTAAAGTGCTCTGACTTCCGATGTGCTGTCTTGCAGGGTGCATATGTGTTGCTAAAATTGCTTTACAAGCAGTTGTTGGTGAGCTGTAACTATCCTGCTCAAATAATTTGGCAATGAGAGGTCAAGAGGGTTACAAAAGTGAGCCAAGCTGTTTTAATTGTTCCGAGGGAGACTTTGACATGTAAAAACCTGTATGATGGTAGGACGGTGGTAGTATCAGTGAGGAAATGAATCTACTCTGTGTTCCAGAAAGGCCAAATGCACATCTGTAGCATTAGAAAGTGAATCTTGATTAATAAAAGTAAAAAGAACAGCAAATTTAATTTTCCAGTGAGTGGGAGTGTGGGTTGTACACTAACTTTGAAATGTAAAATTGCCCAGGCATGTGTCAGCTCTTGCAACTGCTCTGGCTCAGCCTCATGGCTTCCCAGTGTTTTAGAAAGTATTTCGGACATTTTGTTTCTTTTCCTTTGTCCATCTCTGATATTCTTTTGTCCTTCATATTGGACTGTTGCTAGAAGTGTACTTGTTACACTCATCTCACTCCCAACCTTGTCCTGAGGCCTTTCCTTACATGGCTGCTGTCATTTGGCTTTTTACCCCTTTCCTTCAGCTGCCCTGTCCCTTGTTTTCAGTCTTCTAGCGTGTACTAGCTTCTTTGGCTCCTCCTGGGAAGAACCCCCATTTCATGTTCTCCACAGCCTGGTGTCTGCTCTTCCTACTCACTTGAGCCCTTTCCAAGGAGAAGAGCAGCAGCATCTTGGCTGAGGCAGCTCTTCTGTCCCCTGGCTGCTCCTCGTGGCACCACAGATCTTTTACATCTCTACATCGCAGTGACTCTTCATCATCTGGGTCTTTTGTACTGCCAAAGGAAGTACTACCATACTTTGCTTTTGTGCCTCTAACATTAGACTTAATAAAATTTTCCCTTTGTTTTTGCTCAGTCTTGAGAGTTACGTTCTGCTGCTTATTCTGTGCTGTGAGTTACAAATTTCCCTCTTTGTTCTCATGTTGTCCCCTTAAATTTTGTGTTTGTTTCCTTTGTAATCCCTGATTGTTCTGTCGCCAGAGTAAACGCAGAACCAGAACATACCTTTCCTTTTCTGTACTCCTCTTTCAGTGTGAGCGTTCCTTCCCTTTTCCACCCTCACTTCACTCCAGAGTGCTCCCATCCCGCTTTTGCAGTATGGGGTCTACCCTTAAGCCCTGCCAGTGTTTTCTTTAGGGCAGTCCTGAATTGAACTCTTGTTGGTGCTGAAGTCTCAGTGTCTTTTCAGTGCAGTTTTTTACAATCCTGTTTCTGGTGTCCTTTTTATCACTTTTTCTGTCCTTTTGATCATATCTGATGCCTTTAAAAATTAATTGTGATAAAATGCTCCACCCAAGCAGCACTTCGGGATTTAGTTCTGTTCCTGACTCTACCAGTGACAAAATGTCTGTGTCAATTGGGCAGTTGACCTGTGCTAGCCAAAAAAGCAAGTGAGGCTAAGCAAGCCTTTGTTTCCCAACCTGAGGCAAAGTAGACTGCTCAATGCCTTTTTAAATGTGCGACTACTTACAGATTTTTATCAAGAGAAAACATCAGAGAATAAAATCTTTTGAAATGAAAACAGTATGATCTGATCTTCCACAGCTGCTTCAGTTCCTGGATGGATATAAGAGCATCACCTAGGGGAGTTGTTAACTATAATCTCAGAAACTACATTTGATACTTCTGATGTGTTAATGTATAGTTAGGCAAGGAGTGCTGATCTTTAAGTGAAAGTACATACCCTCTCAACTTTCAGGATATCTGTTAATGTAGCGGTATGTTATGGCTAAATTGGGCAAAGCAAATAGAAGACCAGTGGTAACTGGTTGCAACAGTTAATGTTTCAATTTTTCATTTTCTCTTTCTACCTAATTAAACAATCTGGGGAGCCTCTACTTAAAGCAGTAAGTTAGGTCCGAGGGATGTATTTTTACAGGAATCCACTCAGACTCCTGGAGGTATTTTGCTATTGCTTGTGCCAAAGTACATACAGGTCCTAAGATTAAAGAAAAAAATGTCATTTATTATAAGTACACATGACCTTTGAAATAGTTTAAGCTGTGACAGCATACACTCTTCAGCAAAGCTGAAGTGGAGTGAAGAGGCAAAGGAAACAACCTGAGAGTTGATTCAGTCCTTTAAATGTAAATCAAAATGAAAGAACATTCTAGGTATTTTTCTCCCCAAATTTCTGCTTTGCCAAAAAGTGACACATTAAGTGCTTTGGTCCCTCCTAAGATATAAAAGGAGTAGGAAATCTGGGAGTCATCGTCTTCCCCAAGATCAGCTCCATTGTAGTCAGTGAAGAAAGAAAGGAAGGGGTATTCTGCTGATTTACCTCTGAGGTATGTCTGGCCTTCTGTGTAAACAGCAGGCAGTAGTTCTTCCTTGGGAAGGTGTTCTCTGCATTATTAATTTATTTAATTCTAATTAAGATACAGAAGTACTGATCAAAAATTGCTTCAGGATGACTTTGGATATATTTCACTGCAGCCAAGAGCAAAAGGTGTCCAGTGTATGTTTGTATGTTTTGTATGACAAACAGAATAATACAAGAATAAATTTACATTTTTCTTTTCTACAGGATCAATGTCTGGAGGCTTCAGCTTTCAGGTAACAGATGGTTTGAACTTTGCACCTCGACAGATTTTTAGCATCACAGCTCGGATGCTAGTGATTAGCCTTGAAGTGAATAAAGGACTCAGAGTCTTTCCAGGTCTGTTTTTAAAGATCATCATTATTTTGTCCACATGAAAAAAATGTATAATATACAGCTATTTGTCAGGTAGCTAGCTGGCTAAACTATAGAAAACTGTACCTGGGAACATCTGTCTGCTTTTAAAAAGAGCAGTTATGTTTTTTCAAACAATATATTGCTTTATTGTTTTACAGACTTTAACTTCTTGATATGCACATGTGCTTGGAGTCATAGAGATTGGCAGTGAATCCCTATGTAAGCACAGTGTGAGAATAACACTGTCTGCTTAAGATCTGAACATTTCCTATTCAGATTTGTTTAAAATCTCTATAATATATTCATATATGTAGAGGTGTCTTAGCTGGTTGTGAATTTGCCTGGTAATAGCAGAGAGAAGCTTGTGTCCATGGGATTCAGAATAGCACACGTAAGCTCACCAGATTGCTAGTTCACTTTCTTATTGTTTGAGCTGAGTTATGGAGGGCAGCACAGGCTGACTGATGTATCAGAAGGACTGAAAACTTTGATTCATATTTGTACATTTAGAACTATTTGGATCAGCAGCTGAGTATTTTTTTTAATGAAGTCATACTCCTGCAGGAGTTAATGTATTAAGAGACTCTCACCAGAGCCATTTACTGCTTTGCATTGGCAAGAGTAATCCCTCATTGAGTTAGTAATCTAGCCTTAATTGCAGGATTAAAGGAGAAATGAAGATTAGTCTTCTCTCGGCAATGGTTCGCATCACACTTCTGTTTGTGCTACCTTCTGTTTGCTCTGAACAAGAATTGGTAAAGCTTTGTAGGCCTTAATCTGTACCTTGATTTATTAACTTGATACAGAAGAGGAGCATCTTATTTACTTAAACTTCCTGAATATAAGCTGCATAAACAAAGGCTTGTGACAAAAGCCACTCAACCACAGACAACAAAAAAGGAGATTGTAGCAGCATGATCTTCTAATTCAGTCGATATAAATGGGATTCACATAAATCCACTTACAAAGTTTATTAATCTGAGATTTTGGTGTGTAAGGTTGCCTCAGGCACAGGGATTTACAAGAATTCTATCTTAAGTCAAAGATAATTGTAAGAAAAGCATGCCTGATACTTCCATAGAAGGCAAAGTCTCTAGACGGTCAATTAGCTCTCCCGTTTGCAAAATACAGTATTTCTTTCAGCACTGCAAGCTGTATTCATCTAAGCCTACAGTTTTTCCTGAATTCTTTCTTGCTTTTGCTAAGCAAAATCCTTTTTTGGTGTTAAAAAATATTACTAGCTCTTTCACGTGTTCTCTTTGTGATACTTTTTAGAGACGTTCTGGAGCTGTATAGGTTTCAACTGTACTTGCTCATCATGAAATGACTATTACAACAATGATGGTGCCAAATGGTTAATATGAATAAAAACAATAGCCAGTGTCCTGTTATATTTTATAGCACTGCAGGAAAAGTTAATTTGGAGACAACTTGAAGAATCTTCTCTCTAGGGAAGTAAAACTTGAATATATTGTGAAGAATTTGCCATGTCTTCATGACTGTGTATAAACTATTCTCTCAAGCAAATTGTTCGGCAATTTTATAAGAGCATGCACTGCTGTGTTCTTTTGTGTTGGGTATACTAGATTTGTTTATACAATTCATGGATTTTTTTTGTTCAACAGAAGCTTGTTTTATTCAATGTGCTCAGTAAATTGACTGCTACATATATGAGGTTTTCTTATGTATGCTAGATACATGAGTTTTTCTTACGTATGTTAGATAGATATGGATTTGCTCTCTTCAGGGAAGCAATTGCTCAAAGAATGAATGAGCTGAGTTGCTCTTTGAGAAGGAGAGGCAGCCTGATTGTAGGTATTTGGAAGCAGAGCTGTCTAAGCAGTTCGTAGGTGGGATGATTTGTAACTGTTTAGCAGTGATAGGCTGAATGCTTTTGCCAAAGCATTTTCCAGATCTTAAATGTAGGCAGTAAAAATGGATACCAAAATTATTAGGTACCAATGAAGGCCTTATGCTGTTGCATTCTCCTCTATGGATTCTGTGATTCTGTGATTAGCTTGGCCCTGCATCACCCATCCTTGTTGTGTGTCTTCTTCTCCTATCTCTGTTCCTTTCTGTTGTGTTTGGGTGGGGTTGGTTTTGTGACCTCTCTGCTCTCATGTTTGGAAACAAGCAGACAGTATTCTCACTTCCCTTTCCTTCACCCAGTCTGTTGACTGGCGAATACCCTTCCTCTCCTTGTTGAGGGGTCAGACCAGAGCAGAACTACTGCAGGTGCTGGAAAAGGTTCTCAAGTCTCAGGACAGAAGTGGGTGAAGGAGATGGTTATGTTTGGGGAGGATCCTATTTTACAGAAAAGCGTGGCCTGTTCATTATCTGTGGCCCTAGACTGTGTTTCAGCTTGTGCTGTGCAGTGGGTGAGATCAGGCCTATGAGGAACAAATGGGGGCTTTGTGGCATGCGTCCTGTGTCCCCATGTCCCTGCACTGTGATGTTGTGGTGTTATAACTTGGTATGATTATGAAAGACTGGACCGGTACCTTCCATCACTACAGTGTGACCATGTTTGAGAGTTACTCTGTCTTACTCTGTTAAGGCAATGTGGCCTGATTTACATAAGTAGGGTTATTGAGAAATAACTATGTTTGTAGATATATGTGGTCTGAGTAACTGTTGCTCTCAGTTCTAAATTCCTGACCACATCTACTGTACACACAACACAAGGTCATACTTCCCTCTCTGCCTCTCATGCAAAAAAAACGAAAAAAAGAGAGAGGAAGAGGAGGGAGACTTCTCGCATTAGATATAGTGTGGGGGAATTTTTCTAGACCTGAATGACTATGTGCACTTGCAGCCCAGAAGGCCAACTGTGTCCTGGGCTGCATCAAAAGTAGCGTGGCCAGCAGGTCGAGGGAGGTAATTCTGCCCTCTAATCCAAAAGAGTGTAGACATGGACCTGCTGGAGCAGGTCCAGAGGAAGGCCACAAAAATGATGAGAGGGTTGGAACACCTCTCCTGTGAGGTCACGTTGAGAGAGTTGGTGTTGCTGAGCCTGGAGAAGAGAAGGCTCCGGGGAGACTTTCTTGCAACCTTCCAGTACTTACAAGGGCCAATAAGAAAGATGGGGACAAACTTTTTAGTAAGGCCTGTAGTGACAGGACAAGGGGTAACTACAAGAGGGTAGATTTAGACTAGATCTAAGGAAGAAACTTTTTACCATGAGGGTGGTGAAACACTGGCACAGGTTTCCCAGAGAGGTGATAGATGCCCCATCCCTGGAAACATTCCAGGTCAGGTTGGACGGGGCTCTGAGCAACCTCATCTAGTTGAAGATGTCCCTGCTCACTGCAGGGGGTTGGACTAGATGATCTCTAAAGGTCCCTTCCAACCCAAACCATTCTGTGATTCTATGGTTCTGTGATTCTGTGATTCTATGACTGCTTTGCTTTTCAAAGCAGTATGAACACAGAGAGGCATGGGAAGGTCAAAAGGGGGAAACAGGCAGAGCCAGATCTCATTTCATTATAACAACTTGTTTCAAAGTAGATGTAGTTTGAACCAGGACACAACTACATGTAAAGAGGCAGAATCCTGATGTTACTAATGGCTTGCAAAATATCCCCAATCTTCAGTTTGCATCCCTTATTTTTTTTTTCTGAATATTATAGCAGGAACATGTTATTTTGTGTTATTCCTGTATAAACATTATGCTTTATTGAAGATGGATTGATAATTCAGACTTCAAGGTTACATACTGGTAGTATCTGAAATTATGTATCGATACCTATAAAAGCTTGTTGCGCAAGAAAAAAAGAAAATGTAAAAATGGAGGGGCAGGGGGAATAGGATTATGGGAATCTGTTGCTCCTCCAAAAGTATCATTAAACATGAGACTTAGTTTGCTGAGTGTGTACCTTGAAACAGTGCATCAAAAAAGAAGCCAAATAAAATGTTTTTTTTCTTTTAGGAAATTACTAGCTTTGGTTTTGTCACAGCTATGTAAAAAATTGTATGGTTTGACTAAATGCCAGAAAGCTCTTTATAATATTTAAGCCAGAAGGTACTGGTTAGTGTGGTGCTCTTTACTGAAGGAATTTTGTTATCCCTCAGTCTCCATCCATCTTAACAATACATTATTTCAGTTCAGGCCATTACTTCTGTTGTATGATGTTCTTCTTAATTTGTTTAATTCAGTATTGATTTTTTTAATTTCATTTAATGAAAATCATCTTTCATATTGGTAAAGTCTGGTTCAAGCTTCTGGTAATAATCAGTTTTGGTTTGTGTGTTCACTAGAAACTTTGCTGTGTTAAGGCTTCTCCCTGCCAAATCACCCTGCCTTCTGTGGGCAACTGGGATTACTGAAAACATTAACAATGGTGACTTCAGCTGGAGATTGAATTCAGTTCTAGGCATGTAATATAGGAATGGGGCTTCTTGTACATGCTTTATGTCTTGCTTTGGGTTGTGTTTGCAGAAGCTAGTATTTAACAATTGCATGTGCTGAAGAGAATGCATTTTTTTCATTTGTAAAGCAAAGGTGCATCCTACTGATTGGCTTTTTGATTGAAAAAGCTGTGGAAGAAGGTAGAAGACCTAGAAGGTAACTAGAAAAAGGGTAAACCTGCTGATCTTATAAAATGTTACTAAAATGCTAAGTAAGAATACCTACATGAAAGGGTGAGTTGTGCATACAAAACTTACCCTTTGGGAAAAATTGCTGTTGCAAGTCTATGTTACTGATAATTGACATGTTTTAGGTTCCAGGAAACCTATTTCACAACGTGATCTGAAGGCTGTAACCAATGATGTGACCAATGCAGGAAACAGAACTGTAACTTTTATGATTGTAAATTCCCCAAAACTTGGAAGGCTGATCACAGTAAATTCTGATAATACCACTCACGAAATCCTCAGTTTTACACAGTCTATGGTAAGCATTTACTTTATAATAACTAGTTCAGGGGTAGATTGTTACTTCAAAGGGCATCTCAGTTGCTTGTTCTTTGTCTGATCCATTTGCATCTGTAAAATAACGAGGCATATGTGACCCATCAGTGCAATCACACAGATTTGCTATGTCATTAAATATCTGGCATCTAGTAATGAATGCAAGAGGAGCCTTTGTTCCCCTCTGCTTGGATACTAGCAGGGTCTTGGCTATTTCCATTGTTTTGCTTGTAACAGTATTTTTCAAGAAGAGCTGTTCTGGTGCCATTAACCAGCAGTCCAAGGTTGGGAGCCTTTAGTTTTTGGCAGAAGGAGTAGCCTTTTGTTCTATGGAAAGTCCAAGTGTCAGATTAGTTTCAGCTGTACACAGTCCTCATGGGTGTCCCCAAGAGGACTTCTATTGACTTGATTGGCTGTGATATTAAGTGTTTAAAGAATGTTAACTGTGATACAGGATTTCATACTTGAATGACTAAAACGTGGCAGCTCATGTAACTTGATAGAAAACATTCTTTTGCAACTGAAAAGATGTTACTTATATCTATGTGCAGAATCTGAATATAACTGTGTGCTCTATGTGCAGTAAGATTCTCAGAAAATCTAAGCAGGGGAGATAAAAGGACCTCAATCTTCTGACTTTGCTGGAGGAAAAATTAAGAGATAATTTGGTCTTAATCTACATTATGGTTTTAAAAGTGGCTGTTTGATTTAATATATGAAGGAATGAGAAAATCTATTGGCCAAAAATTGAAACCTGAACAATAAAAAGGTTGACACCTTTATTACTTATAATCAAACTTTGAAATTAACTGACCAAGGACTGTGGTGAAATGAATCTCTACTTGAACTTTAAAAATAGAGATGAACACAGAATATTTCTCTTAAAACTATATTCTAATCCTGTTATGTTATTGGTCTTGTTACAATAGTTGCTGCATTTTGTCTTACATTATTAGGGAGATGAACTGTATAATGGCACTGTTCCCTTCAGCTGCTAAAATGTGTGATTTTTATGAGCGTTAGATGAAACAGTTAAGCATGTCAGACAGAAAATCTTTCAGATAAGGTTTGAAGTTTTACTCATTTTGCCTATGGATATGATCTTCACATATGTTTTATCAGACAGTGCCATGTCAGAACACGCCACTTATTCTCTATGGCATTAGTTCTTACTAACATATAGCTAACTTTACTTTGAACTTTGTAAATTGTGTAAGGATTTGAGCTGTAATAATGTGTATGTTTTTCTTCTCTGTTGGGGATATTTGTATTGGCCATTTTCACTTCAAACAAGTAGAGCGAAGTGACTTACTGCGGGTAGAATTAAGGTATCCTAACCAGCTTGCTATTTGTTCTGCTAAAGAATGAGGTGTAAAGGAGAGAGAAGAGATCCTAAATAAACTTTGACTGTCTAGTGTGTTGTAGCCACATGAAGTTAAATATCAGAATATGGCATTGATATTACAAAAATTGTATATTCTCCATGTAATGGAGAATAAGACATTCAATTTCTGTTTGGTAGTAAGAAGCTTGTAAATCTGATTTGAATTGAAAATATTTTGCCTTAGTTTAGTTCTTTGGGTTTTCATTGAGTTCATTCTGTATTGTGGAACTTGAAATCTCACTTCTGAAAAGTACTATGCAGCTAGCTTATAAAAGTAGTTAGCACTTTTGGTGTGGTGCTGAACTGTTCCCTATGCCCTGTGGTTTATTGCTTTGTTGCCAAAGAAAAAAAGAAAAAAAAAAGAATGGAAATCACTATTGCATTCCAAGAAATTTTTTCATGGACAGTTGTTGTTGAGCCAATGTAAGAATATTAATCGTGCATTAAACACACTTGAATAACACAGTAGTTTTTGACGTGATGTTTGGGTTTTTTTCTCTGCCAACACTTACTATGGTGTATTAGAATCATTTTCATCTTGCAACAAGCCAGAGTTTCTTCAGTATATTTAAAGTCATTACTGAGGTAAACACAGAAATCTTCACCAATTCCATTATTTTCTTAGCCCAGATATTAGCATGGGCTTGCATTTGAAAGAGAAATAACCCTATTAAGATTGATACTAGTATTCAACACTGCTGAATTTAAAAGATGCATAATGTGCCTGTTCTTGTTACAAAAATTTGCTTTCTCCCTCTTGAAGTCCTGGAGTCATGCTTTGGAAAGTTATCCTGAAGAAACATATCCTTTTAGTATCAATTTCATTTGCTTTGTCCTATAGTAGCCGTTAAGAATTAAATCAGTATAGGGAAAGCATAAACCTGGAGATGCGGATTTTTTTCACACCAGTCTAAATTTTTTAGACAATAAGATGGGATGGTTTTGAGGCTGCTGAGAAAACCAACCCTTGAAAGCCTTGTTTCCCTAGTGATCTCAGTGGGGGCTGTTGCAGCAATTTCAGGATTAACTCTCTCTGTAGTCACAGCTCAGATTCTATACTGCTAAAGTGCTTTATCCATGATAGCAGCAGGGGGTTTTTGTTTTCTTTTTTCACACCTTTCAAGCACATGTGATAGGAACATGTGCTAATGAGTTCCTTCAGGGTGTTTGCAAGCTGTGTAGAGTATGTTATAAATACTGAACTTAGAACTAGCACCATCTCAGACAAGGAACTCTCTGGCAATTATAAACTAACGCATGCAAGGCAGGTCAGTAGTTGCCTGGGAAGTTACCAAGGATTTAAGTGGTATAGCTGCCTTCTCTTCAGGTCAGTGAATGAATTATCAAGCAGACCAGACGCTGAATCTACTGGATGAGATTTAATAAGTGTTCTAGTCTTGCAATCACTAGGAATCCTATTGCAGTTTCAATGTATTATGGTATTGATCTTAAAGTTCATCTGCAGTTCCAATTGGTGAGAATCCTAGTCTGAAAATACTGCCTTTTGCTTTGGAGCCTAAAGAGATAAACAGCTGTATCTTGTATAAATATGTGTTTCTCTGAAGATTTACTGCATTATTTTGCAGTATTTTGAAGCTTAAATCCTCATGGTGGGATTGATGGGATTCTCTTGAGTATGAGGATCTGCAAGGTCAGTGAAGGCAAGTATAGGACAAGCCAGGTTCCTTCCTGTGTCTTATGAATCCCCTTCTTGCTGTGATGTAGAAATTTTCCACTAATTAATTCCATCAGTTCTTTTGTTACAAACAAGAGTATATTTCAATGGTCACTGCACCTCCTTCTGGTTTCCATAGTCTCTTACCAAGTATCTTTTGATGTTTGCCATGAAATACCTGCATGAAAGTCCTTTTCAAGCCTTCAGTCTTTCCTATGCTTTTTCAGGCCAAGTCCAGCCTTGCTGGTATCCTTATAAAGAAAAAACCCTAGACATATGATACTCTGATTCACTAAAGATACAGTCCAGCTGAGCTCTTATTCACCATTACCTTTGCTAGTTCAAGTTTATGAATGTTTTATAACTCTGTTCTTCATGTAAGGCCTTTACTAAGCATTCATGCCCTGTAACGTTTCACCTACCTTCAGGTAAGCTTTTCTGGCAACACAGAGTCCATCTTAAGAGAAAAAGAAATGCAAGATAGTCTTGGTGTAAGTCACACAGCAGCTGGAATGATGCGCTGAGGCCAACTGCATGAGATTTAACAAGGCTAAGTGCTAAGTCCTGCACTTGGGTCCCAACAACCCCATGCAACACTACAGGCTTGGGGAGGAGTGGCTGGAGAGTTACTCTGGGGGTCCGATAGCTGTCGAACATGAGCCAGCAGTGTGCTCAGGTGGCCAAGAAAGCCAATGGCATCATGGCTCATACTAGAAATAGCGTGGCCAGCAGGAGTAGGGAGGGACTGCTGAAGCCGACACTTGATTCCTGTGTTCAGTTTTCAGCCCCTCACTACAAGAAGGACATTGGGGTGCTGGAGCATGTCCAGAGAAGGCAACAAAGCCGGTAAAGGGTCTAGAGAAAACGTCTTAATGAGGAGCGGCTTGAGGGAACTGGGGTTGTTTAGCCTGGAGAAGCAGTTGCTGAGGGGAGACCTCATCACTCTCTACAACTACCTGAAAGGGGGTTGTAGTGAGGTGGGTATTGGTCTCTTCTCCCAAGTAACTAGCGATAGGACAAGAGTGAAGGGCCTCAGGTTGTGCTAGAGGCGGGTTTGGTTTGAAATTTGGGAAAAATTTTTTT
>NW_010550978.1:61243-64618 GCF_000687285.1 Phaethon lepturus | reverse complement strand
TCTTTACTGAAAGAGTGGTCAAACATTGGAACAGGCTGCCCAGGGAAGTGGTGGAGTCACCATACCTGGAGGTATTTAAAAGACGTGTAGATGTGGCACTTTGGGACATGGTTTAGTGCTGGACTTGGCAATGTTAGGTTAACAGTTGGACTATGATCTTAAAGGTCTTTTCCAACCTAAGCAATCCTAAGATTCTGTGATTCTATACACACAGTGCGCGGACTAAGGTACAAAGGACTCTCTTGAACAATGTTCTTAAGTTTTTTCTTTTTCTGTCCTGTTTAAAATTATTCCCCTCTTATACCTATGGCTTTTCTTCACCCAAAACAGGTGGATGAAGGTGTGATCATGTATGAGCACTTACATGCCGAGTCAGCTGGCTGGAGTGCTGAAGATTTCTTTACATTTACTGTCTCCTCTCCACCATCAGCTCTGGGCCTCCAGGTGTTCCATATTGTCATTTCATTTGAAATTACTGGGCATGATCGGAACAGTCGTCTTCTGGCAAATACAGGTAAAGATGCTGTACTCTTTGGGCTCCAGGTTGTTTTGGATCTGTCAGGGTTCCAGTGAATAAATGTGAAAAAGCAAAGGCTACTTTCTCTTCAGTAACAAATGACCAGAATACTTTTGTCACAGAGTGTAGTGTAGATAGTACTTCAGAAAACTGCATCACTATATCTCTAAAAATGAGATTAACTACCTATCCTTCCTACTACTGTAGTGGGTGTTCTCCATTTTGCTATAATGGTAGAAAACACTGTCAGAAGCTTTGAGATATTGCTATTTCTTTAATCTTAACATATGCATCAATAGAAGATCTTGTCTCTTATATGTGACTGTATTTTTAAAATAGTGGTAATATATTTTCATCAGTGTTTGCTATCTAATTTCTGAAACACTGCAACTATAAAATAGTCAATTTCTAAGATTTCATTTTCCTTTCTGCTAGGTGCCATAGTCCAGGAAGGAGGTAGAGTATTAATCAACAAAACAAATTTAGATGCTTCAAATCTATTGAGTAAGCTACCTGAGGTACAACGCTCCATGTATGAAGTCTGGTATCAAGTTGTATCTTTACCCCAACATGGCATGATTGTTGTTGGAGAAAGAAACATTACCAAAGAAAAACCTAACTTCTCCCAATACATACTGAACAAATTTGGAATTGTGTATGTACATGATAATTCTGAATCACTTAATGACAATTTCACTTTTGCTGTTTGGTTAAACCTAAAGAGCAAGTCTGCAACAAAGCCCCATAGTGAAGTTTTAGAGGAGGCATTTAATATCACTGTTGTTCCAGTGAATGACCAAGCTCCAGAATTGAAGACTAAAAGGCTGCACTTGAAAGTCCTACAGGGAGATGTGTCAGTGCTGGGGTCAGAGAATCTGAAAGTTGAAGACCTAGATAATGACCCAGCCGAGCTCAAATACACCATTGTTAGCAACCCCAATAATGGTTATTTAGCAATGAAAAGCAATCTCAGTGTCTCTATAAAGGATTTCACACAAGCTGATGTCGACAGTGATAAAGTTTGGTTTGTACAGGATGGAAGTTCATCTTCTGGGGTATTTTATTTCAGCGTCACTGATGGTAAACATCGCCCTTTATACAAACTGTTCAGTCTTGAAGTCATACCAATCACTCTTGTCCTGGTCAACCTTACCGATGTTGCACTTCCACAGGGCCAGACATCTGTCACTATTACTAACGTGCAGCTTTCGGCTGTCACAAACGGAAAAAGCACTAATATCATGTATGAAATAACTCAGCCGCTCAAATATGGGCACCTGATGATTGGAAATGAGCAGGTTACTAAATTTGAGCAGGCAGATTTGTACTCAGGAAGGCTGTCTTATCACCTGACAGATCTCACTGCATCCAAAGAAATACTGGAGTTTATGCTCTTCACTGCCGAAGGCAATCTAACAGGACAAGTGCTGAACATCACAGTGAAGCCCTTAGTACAAGTTGTACCTGACATGCAGATTTCAAATCAAGCAGCTTATAAATTCAGAAGCAGTGACCTGGATGCTTCTGAGCTAGCTAATTTGACAAATAGTAATCCTAGATTTGAAGTGATAGTGCCCCCGTCTCATGGAAGGATTGTAAAGAAGAGGTTCGTGAATGATGCAGTGTTTGAAGACACTCAAACATTCACTCAGGCTGACATTGATAGTGGTGTTGTCCTTCTGGACATAGATACAAATATGACAGGCATTGATCTGTTAAATGATTCATTCACATTTATACTCAGGGCAGAGGCTGTGCAGCCTGCTGTCGGCTATTTTCAGTATTCCATCGTGCCATACAGTCCTCCACTTGTGCGGGGTTTTACAACTGAAGTGCCTTCCATAACCGGCAGAACCACTTTAAAGATTCATGCTACCTCAAAGGACGAGGCACCAGCCTCCTCTCAGAATGAAAAGCCTACAGCAGCACCACAGAAGACTGAACCAACTATGTGGCCAGGGCAGAATCACTGGGGGAATCTACATGAGGAAGGTCCATTGCTAAATCTGGCAATGGGATCAAGTGGATCTGCGGGGACTAAGACTGCAACACAGATTAATGCCAGGAGTCCCAGAGAGCAGGCAGGTGAAAGCAGCAACCCTTGGTACATCATTATCCCCCTGGTCCTGGTGTCTGCGCTGCTTGTTGTTGCTGTTATTTCTGTGTGCATTTTGCTAATGTGTCAGAAGAAAGAGAAGACAAAACCATTCGTCAAAAGTCAAAGAGATGCAGTCCTCAGTAGTCCAGGTCGATGTCTGGAACGGAGCTTGACTGTACCCAGTGTTACAGTGACTCCTCTCCTGAGTGGGGTTGAGAGAAGCACAGCCTCAACATTCATGACTGTAAGACCTGAACAGCTGCTTCCTGCAGTCGTTTCTCCGACTGTAGAACAGTCTCTGCCAAACAGCTGGTTAAACCTTGATCCTGAAATGATCCAGCATTGTCGAAAAACAAACCCAACTTTGAGGCGCAATCAATACTGGGTGTAGTTATGGCCAGTTTTGGTGGTGCTAATTGATGTAGTGTGGAAAAGAGAGTATACATTGTTGACATACAATTTTTATAACACTTATTTATTATAGGTCAAGTGATGCACTGTTAGATGAAATCCAAACACCTGTGAAATAATAATAATAAAAATCTTACTGATTACGGTTGCCATAAAACAAGATTTCCACTTGGTACTTCAGCGAAATTCCCACTTAATTCAGTGCAGAATTTGGCCCTATAAATTTTGAGAGCACCCTGTGTATACAATATATTTTATTTCTCATGACAGTGATAAAATACAATGTTCTGTCTTGGGTTATATATTTTGAATATAATTATTTTTTTTGAGGAACCAAGTTTGCTATAAA